>NW_006399908.1:4068527-4081939 GCF_000299155.1 Elephantulus edwardii | reverse complement strand
TTTCTAGCAGTCCATGGTATTCTCAATACTCTTCTCCAGCACCACAGCTCAAAGGCATCAATTCTCCTTCTATCCTCCTTGGTCATTGTCCAACTCTATACCTAATCAATATGTATACTGAGAAAATTATTCAAGAAGCTGAATTTTATGATGAAGAACGTGACATCAGAATTTGAGGAAGCCTCATCAACAAGTGTTATATTATGCAGATGACACAATCTTGCTTTCTGAAAGTAAAAAGGACTTGTTTTTCAGTAGAGCTATGATTATCTGGGATCTGTTTATTTTCCAAACAAAATTTGACATTACCTTCTCTAATGTCCTTGAAGAATAGAACTAGTATTAATATTTGCCTTATGTTGAACCTATAAATTGATTTTGGTAAGATTGGTCATTTTCATAATATTGAGTCTTCCTATCTGTGAGCATGGTATATTCTCCCATTTATCTAGGTCTCTTTTTGTTTCTTGTAGCAGAATTTTGTAATTTTCTATATAAGTCTTTTCTGTCTCTAGTTAGGGTTTTCCTAAATTTTCATTGTGTGGGTGACTATACTAATTGGTATTGGTTCTTTTATTTCCTCTTCTATGTTCTCTTAGCTACTATGGGGAAATACAACTGACTTTTGTATGTTGTTCCTGTATCCTGCAACTTTACTGTATGGACCTATAAGGTACAACAGTTTTCTTGATAAGCCTTTGGTTTTCTATGTACACTATCCATCCCCACATATTGAGGTAATTTAATCTCTTTCTTGCTATTTTGGATGCCTTTTATTTCCCATCCTTTCATTATTGTTCTACCAAGGCAGTCCAATATGATATTGAGTAGGAGTGATAATATGCATTCTTGTCTGGTCTCTATTTGCAGGGGAAATGGCTTTAATCTCTCTCCATTGAAAATGAGGTTGGCTATTGGTTTAGCATGTACGTTCTTACCTGTGTTGGGGAAATTCTCCTCTATTTTTGGAGCATTCTAATCAGAACTTAGATTATGTATGAAGACTTTTCTGCATGATTTGAGATGATCATGTGGTTAATATTTTTGTTTTATTGATGTGGTGGATTATACTGATTGTTTTTCTTATGTTAAAGCCTACTACATGCTTGCATGAATCTTATTTTATCTTTATGAAATAGACTTTTAGTATGCTGTTGGGTTCTGTTCATTAGGATTTTTCAAGAACAATGTATATTAAGATTTTATTTTGTGCAGTGCCCCGCCCTGTATTTATCTATAAGGTCAAGTTGGTTAATCGTATAGTTTAGTTCTTCTGCATCTTTGTTGAGTTTCTTTCTGGTTGTCTAGCCTTTCAATGAGAATGACATATTGAAATCTCATTACTATTGTTATGTTGTCTATTTCTTTTTTCAAATATGTTAGTATTGGTTTTGTGGATTTAGTATCTCTAAGGTTGTATCCTATTGCTCATTTGATCCTTTAAGCAATAGTGTCTTTCCTTGTGAATTATGCCTATTTTTCACCCTGGAGCCTATTTAAATCCAAAATTAATATTGCTGTTCCTACTTTTATTTGGTTGTAATTTGCTTGGTGTATTATTTTTCCACTTTTTTATTTTTAGTTTATCTTTGCCCTCATTTCTCAGTCATGTCTCTTAGGATTTGGGGGTTTGGGGTTTTCTTATCCAATCTGCTACTCTTTTTATCTTAGGTATTTAAACTATTCACATTCAGAGGCAACTTTTTATTGCTGCCCTTTTATTAGTCTCTTCTTTTTGTTGTTGGTGGTTACTGCTTTTAAATCCAGCTTGTACTTCTGGAAGTTCTCTGTTTATGTACTGTTTTGGCTGATTTTTTTATTAATATTCAATATTTTACTTCTGTTAGTGATATTAGTGTATTGTTCAATAATTTCCACATTTTGTTGGATCACTTTTTGTGCGAATGAGAACAAATATGGCTCTTTTCCAGTTGATTGGCTAGATCTTCCAAATTTCTTAGTACAGACTGGTGAGTGAGTATATCCAGGAATATATCCGTTGGTACTCCAACAATCCTTAAGGGCTTATTTTTTTGCCATTGCCTTCAGTACAGTTTTAACTACTTTCATTATCACTGTTTCTTATTTATCTGCTCCTTCTTGAAATGGTTTGTATCAGCCAATTATTTTTGGTACAGTGACTCTGTGTAGTCCTTCCATTTTCTTTTGATGCTTTCTGGGCCATTGAAGATTTTGCCATTCACCACTGCAACTCAAGACTTGAACTTGTTTTTCAGTTCTTTCAACTTGGGAAATGCTGAGCATGTTGTTTTCTGTGTATTTTCAAACACCAACACGTCACTCACTTACTTATAGTACTTTGCTTTGTCTTCCCAAGCTGGCTTTGAAATCTTCTGTTCAGCTTTTGTGCCTCAGCATTTCTTCCTTCTGTTTTGACTTCTTGGAATTCTAGTATAATATTCAGAGTCTTTTTGGCCTAATTTTTGTCTTTCTTCTTTGTCTTTGTAATGATATTTGTCTTTCTTCATGGATGATATCACTGATACCATCACATTGCTCATCTGGTTTTCAATTAGTAGTATTCAATGTCTAAAACATGTTCTTGAGAATTTTTTTTTAGTTCTGGTGGGATACAATCAAGGTTGTGTTTTGGTTCTTGTCACTTGTTTTCATTTTCTTCAACCTCAATTTGAACTTGCACATGAGTAATTGGTCATATGAAACTTCTCCAATGATTTCCACACACACACACAAATGTAGTGAATCTGATTCCTGTGCAGTCAATCAGGTGAGTTCCACATGTATATTCACTATTTTATTATTTCTAATATTTCATTCCTTATTATTTGTTTTGTCATGTATTTTGTTTTAGATTCTTCTAAAGTATGTGTTATATGCCAATGACACGGTCTTGTTTGCTGAAACTGAGGAGGATCTGAGGCATTTGCTGCAGAAGGTCAAGGACTGTAGCCTTCAATATGGATTTCAATTGAAGCTCAACATCAAGAAAACAAAGATTCTCACCACTGAGCCAATTGGCAGCATCATGATAGACAGCAAAGAGGCTGAGATTAACAGCTTCTATTTGCTTGGCTCCATAATCAACACTCTTGGTACCGCAGCCAGGAAATTGAAAGATGAATTGAGTTGGAAAAGTCTGCTGTCAAGGACCTTTCCAGAGTACTGAAGAGCAATGATGTCAGTCTAGAAACTAAGGTGCACCTGATCCAGGTCATGGTCTTTACAATCACTTGCTCTTCATCTGAGAGCTAGACAATGACTAAGGATGATACAAGAAGAATTGATGCCTTTGAGCTGTAGTGCTGGAGAACAGTATTGAATACACCATGGACTGCTAGGAGAACAAACAAGTTTGTCCTGGAGAGGATGAAATTTTGCTCCTGGGACGCAAGGATTTTGAAGCTTTGTCTGATAAACTTTGTGTTGCAAGGAGAGACCAGTCCTTGGAATGGGATGTCATGCTTGGAAGGGTGGAGCGGTAGCACAAAAGAGGAAACCCTTGGATGAGATGGATTGACTCAGTGCCTGGGGTAATTGGGGTAGATGTGTCAGAGACAATGAGGCTGGCTCAAGATAGAGCAGGGTTCAGAGCTGTTATACTATGAATCACAAGTGACTTGATGGCACATAACAACAACAACAACAGAGTTTTCTTATGGACTCCTTAAGGTCTTCATATTTTTCTTCTTTTTTGTGAGAACACTTGATCTGTATTATTCTGAATTACCTCTTCGAGAAATCCTTCAGTATTTCTTTCTCTGAGAGATCCAGGGAACTGTGCTTTGACCACGTTTTTGGTGACACTGATGGGCTTTTTGTTTGTTTTTTTTAATCTTTTTGTGGAGTTGATGTTGTTTGGTACTTCTGGAATATTACGGCAACATTATTATTATAAATTTTGCTAAATATTCTTTCTTCTGGGGAGGAGAGGAAAGAAAAATATATCGAAATCAAAACCACTGACTACTGATAGAATTTCTGGGTTTGTATTGTGTGGTGTTTTGTTTTTTTGGTTTTGGGTTGGTTTTTTTTTACTCTTTGTTTCTTTCTGTGAAATCAAGCCTCACTCTGGCTAGTTTCACTAGGCCTTCACTCCCTCCTGGGTCTGGCCTTGCACATTATAATTTCCTTTTAACTTCAGGATACATAGTCTATTCTCATTTGTTCTTCTTCGTTGTTTGACTTTGTGCTAATATGATCCTACAGAACAGAGGTAGGTCAGCTGGTTCAACCAGTCCACCATTCCCTCCCAAGTGATTATCACAGTTTCTATTTTTCAATATAATACTATTGTCATACAAATAAGATTCATTTTAGCCAATTTCAGCTGCTTTATACATACCATCAATGAACAAGGAATTGGGCTGGGCACTGCAGACCATGGTATTGCCGACTGATTTGCAGCTCAGTATAATCCAGTGTATGGAATAAAGGCTGTACAATCTGAGGAAAATCACTTGACCTCTTTGGGCTGCTTACTTTCCCATCTTTAAAAACTTATACTCACAGACATCTTCCAGTATTAACAATCTGTAAATCAAATGATTTATAATTAAAAGTTATAATAAGATAAATTGAAGATAAAATATAAAGTATTTAAAGGGTACAAAAAGGAAGATTATTGCTGTTGAAGCTGGTATTTCTAGATTTTGTGATAATCAAAATGCCTGCTGCCTCTTTAAATTACTTTCCAATCTCTTCTAAATCAGTTTAATTAAATAATTAGATTTGAGTTGAGAGAAGTATCATTTAGAACGCATTAGTGAACTTAACTATATAATATTTCAAGTTTAAAAAACCTGTTAAGTCATAGAGTTTATAAAAAAGAAGGGTTTTTTTATATCTATACAGGAAAGTGTTTTGCATGTAGGTTGAGTAAATAGATTTATATTTCGTGCAACTCCAATTTTCCTGAGTCTGGCTCTCTCAGATTAAGCAAGAACTCTGGCCTACTTCAGAATTTTCAACAGAGAGTACAGGCAGCCCCTGGGAAGGCTCTTACACGCGTTCAGTGACTGGCCTGCTCATTCACTCACCAAACAACTCCCACCAGTGCGATTGTTACCTCTTCACGCTGCTGCTTTGAATTTCCTGCAGTGATCATCTGAGCGTAGTAGTCTCCCTGTTAGCTGGAACCAACTCTTTTCAAGGCCCAATGTTCCCTGTGATGCTGTGAAGAGTTGCACTAGGCACCTGCCTTATTTTGTGTGATTTTTCACCTACAGGGTTCACTTTTCTTTAAAGGTACCTCACATTTCACATTTCTGCACAGATAGTCTGCAGACTGTGCAAGATATCAAGCTATGGTGGCATTATAGCATAAGAGAAAATGATCTCTCTCATTGTATTGAATATTGGGATGATAATAAAAATCAATATGTCATTGTTCCAATAATGTAACCTAATTTGACAAAACCAATTTTTTTTGTTAATGTTGTTGTTAGCTACTATGAAGTCATAAAAAATTGAATGAAACATGGACAGGGCTTTTGCTATCCCCTTGATTGGTTGCAGATGGGACCACTGGTATTTACAGCGTTGTCCCGGACTGATTTTCATAAGGTCACCATGTCTTTCTTCCTCGTTACTGTAATATTAGTATGCATATAGAAATATGCAAACTTCCAATGGCAGACAAGAAGTGACTGTGCAAGGTGCCCCGGCAAAGAGCATTGGTGGATTAACAGCTCAACCCTGTGAGGTGAATTCATTGCCTGGGAATGAAACTTGTGTCTGATGTACAGAAGGTAAGGATTTTACCACTGAACAACCAATATCACTCTTTTGGACATTGTCAGTTGTCATCAATTATTATAATTCATAGCAGAACTTTAGGGCATTTTGCTACAGGATTTTCTAGGTTGCATTTATGGGATCAGGCTATAAGATCTTTTCATCCTTGGAGTCACTGGTGGGTTCGAATATTAGCCTTTCCATTTAGTAGCCAAGCACATAGCTAACATGCTGCCAATAGTCCTCATTTTCGATATTGTTCTTGAAGGTTAGTTGCTATCAAATTGGTTCCAAAATATGTGAGATTACTACATGAATTTCTTTCAAGATAAATTTGCTTATCTAGCAGTCTAAGAAAAGAGTACCAGAGGAATGTCTATCCGTGTTTCATTGAATATGCAAAGGCATTTCACTGTATGGATCACAACAGATTATGGTTAACCTTGAGGAGAATGGGAATCTCAGAACACATGATTTTGCTTATGTAAAACCTATACTTGGATCAGGAAGCAGTCCTCAGAACAGGGCAAGGAAACACATGGTTCAAAGTCAGGAAAGGTGTGCATCTGGGATGCATCCTGTCTCCATACCTTTTTCAATCTAAATATGGAACAGATTATCTGGGAGGCGGGGCTCTATGTGGAGGAACAGGGCATCAGGATTGGAAGAAGTCTCATCAACAGCCTACATTATGCAGATGACACAACCTTGCTTGGTGAAACTGAAAATGATCTGAAGTACTTGCTACAGAAGGGCAAAGACTGTAGTTGATTGAAGCACAACAACTGGCAGCACTACGGTAGATGGAGAAGAGATTGAGGTTGTTAACAATTATAGCTTGCTCAGTTCCACAATCTGTACTCTTGGCACCAGCAGTCAGAAAATAAAAAGAGAGATTGCACTGGGAAAATCTGCTGTCAGGAACCTTTCCAGAGTACTGAGAAGCAATAATAGTAGTCTAGAGTCTAATGTGTGTCTGATCCAGAACAAGGTCTTTGCAAATACTTGCTATGCATCAGAGACCTGGACAATAACTAAGGAAGATAGAAGAAGAATCGATGCCTTTAAGTTGTGCTTGTGGAGAAGAGTCTTGAACACACCATAAACAACCAAGAAACAATTAAGTCTATTTTGGAGAGGGTGAGACCAAGTTTCTCCTTAGAGGCTAGGATTTTGAAGCTCCATCTCCCATACTTTGGGCACATGGCCAGGAGCGATCGGTTCCTGGATAAGGACATCATGCTTGAAAGGGTGGAGGGACAACACAGGACAGGAAGACCCAGGATGAGATGGATTGATATAACAACTGGGGTATTAAGAGTAAGTGTGTTGGAGTCAGTGAGACAGGTTTAGAACAGGGCAGGCTTCAGAGATGTTGTACATAACTGTTTTACATGCAGGCAACTCAATGGTACTTAAAAACAACATGGTCTGTTAGTCTTCACCGATACATCAGTTAGAATGCATCATTTCTCCAATCTTTCTTGCTCATTGTTCAATTTTCACATTCCTATTTTGTTGTTGTTATTGTAGTGTCCAGGAGGAAACAATTCATAGCTGACCCTCTATCTCTTTCAGTGTCATTAAATCACACAGAAGGAGATTTCCCATCTTTCTCCTTTAGACCAGCTGATGGATTTGAACTATGAGCTTTAGGATCGACGGCACAATTCTTTACAGTCAGCTGTCAATGCTTCATTCGTACTTCTTGTTGTTATGTACCGTCAAGTCGCTTGCGACTCATAGCGACCCTATGTACAAGAGTCCTAAACCCTGCTCTATCCTGTGCCAATCTCACTGCCTCTGACACATCCATCCTGATTACCCCAGTCACTGAATCAATCCACCTCATAGAGGGTCTTTCCCTCCTGCGCTGTCCCTCCACTCTGCCCAGCATGATGTCCCTCTCCAAAGACCTGTCTCTCCTTACAACATGTCCAAAGTATGTCAGGCGAAGCCCCAGAATCCTTGCCTCCAAGGAGAAGCCTGGTTTAACCCTCTCTAGAATGAATCTATTTGTTTTCTTGGCAGTCCATGGTACATTCAGTACTCTTCTCCAGCACCATAGCTCAAAGGCGTCAATTCTCCTTCTATCCTCCCTAGTCATTGTCCAACTCTCTAATGCATAACAGGTGATTGCAAAAACCATGACCTGTATCAGGCGCACCTTAGTCTCCAGAGAGACACTGTTGCTCTTGAGTACTTAGAGAGGTCCCTAACCCCAGCCATTCCCATTGCAATACGTTTTTTGATTTCCTGGCTACTGGTGCTAAGAGTGTTGACCGTGGAGCCTAGCAAACTGAAGCTGTGAACAATCTCAATCTCTTCACCATCCATCCTGATGCTACTGATTGGTCCAGTGGTGAGAATTTTTGTCTTCTGGACATTGAGCCTCGGTCCATATTGAAGGCTGGAGTCCTTGACCCTCTGCAGTAAGTGTCAGTTTCAGTCATTCGTACTTAGTTAACCTTTATTCTTTCTTTCAAATACTCAAACATGTTATCAGTCCTTAGCTAACAATCATTAGCCTGTAATA
This sequence comes from Elephantulus edwardii, assembly GCF_000299155.1. Lineage (NCBI taxonomy): Eukaryota > Metazoa > Chordata > Mammalia > Macroscelidea > Macroscelididae > Elephantulus > Elephantulus edwardii. Next base: position 4,073,688 of record NW_006399908.1, on the reverse strand, counting down.
GCTCCCTTACTCTCTTGCAACCAGACTCATTACTGGGCCCTACTTGCTATGAGGTTTCCTTCTCCAGATCTTCCTGAGGAAGCACTTCCAATGTGTAAAGTGCAGATAATCTTCAGGACTCCCACATGCTCAGAGGTTCTTTCACTTAGCAGTGCATATAACCTTAGTCTTTTTCCAGTCACTTTCTCTTAAAAATAGACTCATCACAATAAGATTCAAAGTTGGGGGGGAAAAACCCCATTAATATAAGTCAGAAATTCAAGTTAATTCCTAGATAGCTGATTGGCTAAAATCAGCAGGAAAAATATGAAATCGAAGTATGGCACTCTATTAGCTGTTTCTTCTCAATCCATTTTCCAGTTCTTCAAAATCATGGGGAACTTAACTGGATATGCATCTGTCAGCACTAGCAGTTAGGAAATCAAAAGACAAATTGCATTGGGAAAATCTGCAATCAGGGTACTGAAGAGCATCAATGTCATTTTAGAGACTAAAGTGTACCCAATCCAAGCCATGGTTTTCACAATTACTTGCTATGAGAAAGCTAGACAATGAGTAAGGATGATAGAAGAAGAATCACTACCTTTAGGTTGTGGTGCCAGAGAAGAGTACTGAACATGTCATGGACTGCAAGAAAACAAATATGTCTGTCATGAAAAGAGTTAAACCAATCTGTTCCCAGGAGATAAAAATTTTGAAGCTCCATCTCACATAGTTTGGGCATGTTGCTAGGAGGGACCAGTCCTTGGAGGAATACCTCATGCTTGGAAGGGTAGAGGGACAGTGCAAGAAAAGAAGACCATGAATGATATGGATTGTTTCAGTAACTGGGGAAATAGGAGTAAGTGTGTTGGAGACAATGATATTGGCTCAAGGTAGGGCAAAGTTCAGCGCTACTGTACATAGGGTTACTGAGTTACATGAGGTTACTGAGGGTTCTATGAGTTGCAGGCAACTCTACAACATATAACAGCAACATGACTGCCCAGCACTAAACTACCTGTTCCAGGTTCCTTTGTCTCTAGTGGCTACCGTGTGGTAAGTTCTCACCAACATGCTATGAGTGCAAGTGACACACACAACCCTGTGCCATTTGCTTAAAAAAGAAATTCACACACCCTCTTCCTACCAGCAGTGACCCACAGTCAATAATAAAGATGAACACAATATCCTAAGGCAATAAGATAGGGAAAAATATCCTGAAATCCTCAATGATCACACGGGACAGAGCCACTCTGTTAGGTTAACCTGTTCCTTACATACGTGAAAGAAAACTTCTCGTTATTTAAGTCACTCAGGTGAAGTCTCTTTGTTACAGTAGCTCAATCTATAATTTAAGTAATAGTGAAGATACTCACATTTTGTCCTTCCTCATATTACCTAATTGGTACCTAGAAAATAGGGTTAAAATAGAAAGAACTGTTTCAAAAGATTAGGGCATTTTCAAGAACTCATGGAAATTATATTTAGAATGGTATTTGATGAATAAGAAAAAAACACTACTCCTTCTAACACAAGACTAGAAAATAAGTCTATTTTAATAATACAGATGAAAGAGGAAAATTGCAGGGAAAGTGGTAAGGGTTTAAGTGCTGGTGAACCCTGAGAATGGAGCCCTTCAGTTCCCTACAACCTATTCAGAGTTGGTCAGTATGGGAATGGATAGAATGCCCATGAAAATGTGTGGGTTCCTAGCCACAAGCTCTAATGGCTTAATGGTAAAGAATTGCACTGCCAGTCCAATAGTATATGCAGTTTTAATTCTCCAGCTGTTCTACAAGAGGAAGATAGGCAGTCTTCTCCCAGGAGATTTACTTTGAAAAACTGCTGGAGGGTCAACTTTTAGTTCATTCCAACTTGAAGGTAACAACAATAGAGTTGACAGAGGGAGCGCGGTTACTTAGTGGTAAGAAGCTGTGCAGCAATCCCAAAGGAATGGGGCTTGAATCCACCAGTTACTCCACGAGAGAAGGATCAGAAATCTCACATGCATCTTACTGCCTCTGAAAACCTGCTGCAGGGTCAGATATGGATTGTCTGTGGCATGTAACAACAACAAAAATATTTAAAATATATTCTTTAGCATACAAAATTCATATATATTGTGTTTTATAGAATGAATCACATTGGTCTATGTTTACAATTGTAACTTCATCTTTTTAGGTCCCCATTGAATCTTTCCTAATTGCTTCATCCTCTCCCTCTGCTCACCAAACTGTCACTCTAGCAATATGCTCCCCCACCCAATCCCACTCCACCCCTGGGGAGGTAGCAAGTCCTCAGAGAAAAATGATGCCTGTATCCTAAGTCTAAGTTCATGGGATATAAGACCATCTAAGAAAATTCTCTATCCTCCAACAAGAGAATAGTAAAAGGACTCAAAATGCCACAGCAAGGCACAGAAGAGAATAGAGTGGGCTAATCTGTAGGAGATATTCAAAAGATAATTAAGGACTGATTAAATAGCAACTGCCATGAACTAACATCTGAGGAGGGATGGGAAGACATGTTAGCCAACCACAATAGGAAAGATAATAGTGAGAAACCAGAACTTTTCAGCCCAAATTCGCTGGCAGTAATAAAGTCACTACAATAATACCATGGAAAACAAAAGGACAAAATGAGTATATTGTAAACACTAACACTGCATGGTGGAAATTTTTAACTTAGAACCTAAAGCTTAACTAAGGTATAACTTCATTTTTTCCTTTAATTTCTGACTGCTATTTTGCCCTTCTTTCAATGATGAAAATAGACTGAAGACCAAGTACATTAATAGAAATCGCAGACACTTGGATAAAGTTGTTTCAGGTATTTCAAATATTTTTTATTGCTGTCACTATAAAATTATACTATCAATCTCCTGTGTCTTATTTTTAATATATTCGTAAGTAAGCACGGTACATAAATAAAACAAGTAAGCATACAAATAACTCAATCACTACTGTCAATTTTCTAAAGCCTTTGATATTTGTTGTTGTCATTATTCTGTGCCATCAAGTCGACTATGACTCACAACGGCCATGTGCACAATAACTTAACCATGCTTTATCATGAGCCAATCTCACTGTCTCTGACATACCTACTCTTACTACGCCAGTTACTGTATCAACCCATCTCATCCAGAACCTTCCTCTTTTGTGCTGTTCTTCCACTCTTCCAAGCATGATACCTTCTCCAATAACTGATTCCTTCTAGTAACATACCCAATATGAGACGGACCTTCAAAATCCTTGCCTCCAAGGAACAGCTTGGTTTCATTCTCTCCAAGACATGTATGTTATTTCTTTTGGCAGTCCATGGTATATTCAATACTCTTCTCCAGCACCACCACTCAAAGGCATCAATTCTTCTTTCCTCTTTGATCATTGTCCAGCTCTCTAATGCATACTAAGTAATTGCAAAGACCATGGCCTGGATCAGGCACACTGTAGTCTTTAAACTGACATTGTTTTTCCTCAGCACTCTGTAAGGGGTACTTGATAGCAGATTTTCCTAATGCTATTTGTCTTTTGATTTCTTGACTGTTGATACCAAGAGTGTTGATTGTAGAACCTAACAAGCTGAAATACTTAAAATCTCAATCTCTTTTTCATCTACCATGGTGCTGCCAATTGGCCCTTTAATAAGAATCTTCATTTTCTTAATGTTGAACTTCAATCTATATTTCATACTACAGTTTTTGATCCTCTGAAGTAAATACTTCAAGACCTTTTCAGTTTCGGCAAGCAAAATTGTGTCATCTACATATGTATTTCAAATGTAACTAATATATAAACTTTCTGCTTCTATGTTTTATTGTCTGGAATAAATTTTTAAAAAATTATTAAAAAAAGAAAGTTTTATTTTTCACCAGACTGTCAGAGATTCGATAACACACAAAAACCATGAACTGATTTTCTAGAAAGATTGAAGATCATAATGAACTTTGAGTTAAATTTAGTTGAATAGAATCAGGAAGAAGAGAGAGAGGGAAGAAAAGAAACAGTTGATTTCTTATGTGCCAGCTTGTGGAGTAAACTGAACACCTAGTATTCATCTTCAGAATGATCAGGGATTTAAATTGTTAAGAGATAATGGTTTAGCTATAGCGAGATGTCATTGTTGCTATATGCCATCAAGTCAAGTATGACTCATAATGACCCTATGAACAACAGATGTGAATCTTGTCCTATCCAGGTCCATCCTCACAACCTCTGATACACTTGAACTCATTGCTGCAGCCATTGTGTCAATCTATCTCATTAGGGGCCTTTCTCTCTTTCACTGACCCTTTGTCTTTCCAAGTATGGTAAACCTTTCAAAGGAACAAGAGCCTCTCCTTGCAATATGTCCAGAGTGTGTGAAATAATAAAACTTTGCCATCCTTGCCTCCAAGGAGAACTCTGGCTGCACCTTTTCCATATCTTCATCACCTCAGGAGACAAATTTACAGAAATAAGATTGACTCATGGTTGCTGTGAAGATGACACTGTGATGTGTCAAATGCGATAATGGTTATCCATGATGGACAGTGTTTGGTGGCTCTCCCCAATTAAAACAAGCTTGGAAGTAGGAGTGGCATCCACTTTCTAAATAGCTTGCCTCCAGAAACCCTATGAACCTGGAAAAAGAATGGAAGTTATACAAGCGTTCAGATCTTTCATTCATAGGGTCGCTATGAGTCATCTACTACACAATGGCACCTAACAACAGCAACAACTCACCTGTGAAAAGAATCAGTGGAAAAGTTCAATATCAGCAGTGAAAACAAGACCAAGCATTGACTGTGGAACAGGTCATCACTCATGTCTAAGTTAAAACTGAGATTAAAGAAAATGTTAAACAAGTTCATAAGAACCAAAATAAGACTTTGAGCCTATTACCATCTAGATTTAAAAACCATTTCAAGTATTAATTTGATCCATTGAACTCAAGTGATTGAAGAAGAGATAAATTATGGGTGTCATAAGGACATAATCCATGAAGAAAAGGAAAAGTTACTACAAAGGTAGAAGGGAAAGAAAATACTAAATTGAATGTCACAAAAGACTATGCAGATTGTGCTAGAATAGGTTGTTGTGGTGGTGATTGTCAGTGTGGTCCAGTCAAGTATGACCCATAGTGACCTTATGGACCCTATCCTATCCTATCCTATCCTATCCTATCCTATCCTATCCTA
>NW_006399908.1:4066386-4068427 GCF_000299155.1 Elephantulus edwardii | reverse complement strand
TATCCTATCCTATCCTATCCTATCCTATCCTATCCTATCTCATCCTCATCTGACACACGTAAGCCCTTATTTTTTTTATATTTGATCCTAATTAGAGTGTCAATCTTTTATTAGCTTAAACATAAAGCAACACATGAGGATCATCACTAAATTTCCAGATGAAAAAAAAATGTAATCTACAACCAGGAGAAGATAAAATAGATGAATGGGACCATCTAAAAATCAAATCCTTATGCACATCCAAAAACTTCTTCAACAGGGTAAAAAGGGAAGCCACAGACTGGGAAAAAGGTTTTGGTAATGACATATCAGATAAGGGACTTATATACAGAATTTATAAAATACTTGAGCACCACAACAAGATGAAGGTAAATAATCCAACAGAAAAATGGGCACAGATATGAACAGACACTTCACCAAAGAAGACATTTAGATAGCTAATAAGCACATGAAGCAATGTTCAAAATCCCTAGCTCTAAGAGAGATGCAAATCAAAACATCTATGAGATATCATCTCACCCTAGTCAGAATAGCAAAATTTAACATATCAGCAAGCAATAAATGCTGGCGAGGTTGTGGAGAAACTGGAACCTTTATTCACTGTTAGTGGGAGTGTAAAAATGGTGCAACCACTGTGGAAGGTGGTATGGTGCTTTCTCAAAAAGTTGCAAATAGAGATACCATTTGACCCAGTAATTCTACTACTGGGAATATACCCCAAAGAGACCATAACTGACATCCAAGCAGATATGTGGACGTCCATGTTTATTGCTGTTTTGTTCACTATAGCAAGAAGTTGGAAACAACCTAAGTGCCCATCAACAAATGAATGGATAGAGAAGCTATGGTATATTCACACAATGGAATACTATGCTGCATTGAAAAGCAAGGAACTCATGCAATATTATTCAAAATGGGTGATCATTTTTTTTTTTAGTTTTCAACATGATTTTATTGGTAGTTAATCTGTGACATAGCTTCTTCTTGCAAAGGTCTGAGGATTTGGGGTGGCACGCGTGGTGGGGGGACCATGCACCCCCTGCCCCTCCCTTCTGCCTACCCAGGCTCCTTGCTTAGAAGCGCAGCTAGAACATGTCGCTACGGATCCTGTTGTAGTCTGGGAGTTGCTCGATGGGGCCTATTCCAGCCACTGCTAGACACTGGTCATAGAAGTACTTGGAGCAGACCTCACTCACTACACTGGCATCTACCTCCGAAAGCCGGCTCTCCCATTGAGCCAGGGGAATGCGGCGGCCCTAAGTCAGGAGGCTTCGGCCAATGTCCTCACACATAGGAGTAGTACCGTCCAGATGAGACACTAGGGCGTTCCTGAGGATGTTCTTGCCCCGGACCACTTCGCTTTCTGTGGCTCTGGTACACAGGCGCATCCACTGGCCTTGCAGGAAGAACATCATGTCATCAATGCTCATGTGGTCACAGACAAAGTGCGCCCCCAGGAGCCCTGTTTCCGCATAGCAGATGTTGAAGGCCTGGAAACTCTGGTACAACTTGTTGGTCACAGCAACAGCAGCCAGAGGGCTGGACAGGTTCTTGCCACCGCCGTAGGTGCAGTCATAGTGGCCAATAATGGCATTGGCCACTTGGAGGGCCACGTTATCCGGGTTTGCCCAGCCAGGCCCCTCCACTGCAATGGCCACATGGGCCAGGGGAAGGGCATCATCGCGATGGCGGATCTCGCTACGGGTGAAGCGGCACGGCTGGATGGTGGGCACAGCGTCCTCTGGGTACTTATGAGAGACGGTACCGAAGTGCTTCTGGGCGAGGTCGAGGAGCTGGCGGTGTTCCACTCCTCCAGCTGCTGCAAGCACCATTCGTGGGACCTTGTAATGTCTGCTGAGGTATTCCGTCAAGTCTGCAGGTGACAGCTTCCTGACGTTCTCACTGGGCCCCTCCACAGGCTGGGCCAGGGGGGTGCCCTGGAACGCTGTGACATGCAGATAGTCAAAGACCACATCCCGCAGGGAAGCATCATTCTCCTGCAGCTCACGTAGGATCACATCACGCTCCTTCTCAATCTGTG
>NW_006399908.1:4054979-4064881 GCF_000299155.1 Elephantulus edwardii | reverse complement strand
AGTGATTATTAATATTTTTAGGGGGGAGGGTGTTAATTTTTATATTATATTGGTTTTCTTATTAAGTTCATATACATTTTGTTTCACACCATTCTTCATTCACATTGTTTCATATAATCATTCTCATTAATTATGTTTTATAAAATTAATCACCATTGAAATATGCCTATCATTACCCTGTCTTTCCAGATTCCCACTGGAGCTTTACCATTCCCTTTACTCTCACCTCCACTTACCAAATTGTGACCAAATTGTGTCACCCAATGACTTCCCCCTTGCCTATCTTTACCCCTTTGCTCCCACCATCCCCCCTTGGATTGCCACACACATTTTGCTAGTTATTTTTCTATGTCTACAGTAATTGTTTTATGTGGTATTTTATCTTAACTGAGTTCACTCAACATAATACTTTCTAGTCTTTGCCAAGTTATGTAATAGTTTTAAAAATCCTTGCTCCCAAATGCTGGGTAGTATTCCATAATGTGAATGTACTACACTTTCTCAAGTCATTCTATTGTGGTTGGGCATTTGGGCTGTTTTCATGTTCTTGCAATGGTGAGCAATGCTACTACTAACATTGGTGTACAATTCTCCATTTGTGTCTCAGTATACAGATTTCATAATATTCCGATCTTATAGATTTAATTTCATCTGGTTTTGTTGTGACACCACCTCTATCATTTCTTAATTGAGTTATTAAGGTTGTCATTGGTTTGTTAACTTTATTGACTCTTTCAAAAATCCAGCATAGTAGTCCATCATGTGAATGTACCATATATCTCAGTTCATTCATTTGTGCTTGCACATTTGAGCTGTTTCCATGTTCTTGCGGTGGTGAACACTGCCATGAATATTGGTGTACAAATCTTCATTTGTGATTCCTAGTTTGGAAGCAGATGTGGCATCCACTTCCTAAACAACATGCCTCTGGAAACTCTATAAACTTTGATAAATGACAATAGTTATAGAAAGACTTCAGGCCTCTTATTCATAGGGTCACTATGAATTGTGCTCAACTCAATTGCAATCAACAGCACAATATATTCTTAGTAGTGGAATAGGTGTGTCATATGGCATTTCTATGTTTAACATTAAAAAGAAATGCCAAACTTTCTTTAGAGTGGTTGCATCATTTTACAATTCCTCAACAGTGCATGAGAGTTTTCACCTCTCCACATCCTCCCCCAAAGGAATTTATTGCTTGCTGCCCTGCTAAACTTTGTCACTGCTATTGGGGTGAGATGGTTTTGATTTGCATCTCTCTTCTTGTCAATGATTTTGATGGATGATCAGAGGTCTGGGAGTAAAGCCCAAACCATTAAGTTCATAAGAGATAAATTGGGATCAAGCCTAGTCTATTTTATAAAGAGACTGCCAAATACAGCCAGAAATGTAGAATCTGGAAAGAATAAAACTGCTGAATGGGACCTTCTAAATATTTAATCCCTCTTTGTATCAAAAATATTTTCCAACAGAATGAAAAGAAAACATACTTACTGGGATGAAGATTTGGTAATACCATTTTAGGCAAGGATTTCATATCAAAAGTTTACAGAATCCTATAGGGCCTCCATATGAAAAAAAAAAAAACCACAAACTGATAACACAATTACAAAATGGGCAAAAGACATACAAAGACTTTTTACAGAGGAAGCCATTTAGGTGGCCAAACAAACACATGAATCAAAATTATCAAAATCACTGGAAATAGAGAGATGCAAATCTTTCTTTTTTTATGTGTGTGTCTAAGGCTATGAATCCCCACCTAAGGACTGTCTTAGCTGCATCTCAGAGGTTTTGGTATACTATATTTTCATTTTCATTTACTTCAAGGACTTTTTTATTACATTCTTTATTTCTTGTATAACTTAATCATGTTCTAGCAGGGTGCTATTTAGCTTCCTTTCGGATTTTGTCAGCTTAACCCTGTTGTAATTAATTTCTAGTTTTACAACTTTGTGGTCTCATAAGATACTTTGCAGGATTTCGATGTTGTTGTTGGTTTGTTTTTGGTGTGTGTTTTTTTTTAATTTATTGAGGCTTGCTTTGTGTTCAGTATTTCTGGAGAATATACCATGGACCCTTGAGAAAAAAAGTGAATTGAATTTTAGTTGGGTGTAATACATTGACTAGGTCCACAAGGTCCAGTTACCTAGATGCTATGCATCTTTGCTAAGTTTAGGTAGTATGTTACTGTCTCTTACCACTATTGTGGTAATGTCCATCTCCTTCTACAATTCTGTTAATGAGTTGTTTTATGTATTTTTTAGATCTATTATTTGGTTCATAAATATTCATCAAGAGTATGTCTTCTTGAATTATTGTTGTTGTTATGTGCCATTGAGTCACCTGCAACTCATAGTGACCTTATGTACAACAGCCCTAAACCCTGCTCTATACTTTGCCAATCTCACTGTCTCCATCACACCTTTACCCATTACCTCAGTGCCTTAATCAATCCATCTCATCGAGGGTCTTCCTCTCTTCTGTGCTGTCCCTCCACCCACCCAAGCATGACGACCCTTGTAACATGTCCAAAGTATGTCAGATGAGGCTTCAGAATCCTTGCCTCCAAGGAGCAACCTGGATTCACCCTCTCCAGGATGAACTTATCTGTCCTCCTAGCAGTCCATGGTATAGTCAATACTCTTCTCCAGCACCACAGCACAAAGGTGTCAACTATCCATCTATCATCCCCGTCATTGTCCAGCTCTCTGATGCATAACAAGTAATTGCAAAGACAGTGGGCTGTATCAGCACACCTTCGTCTCTAGACTGACATCTTGATCTATTACAACTTTAATTATTATATAATACTCTTCCTTACTTTTATGGTGATTTTCAATCTGAAATCCATTTTAACAAAAATTAATTATTTCCACTCCTGGTTTTTTGTGGATTCCATTTGCTTGGTTCAGTGTTTTGTTGGTTTGGTACCCCCCCCCCCGGGTTTGATTTTGAGTCCTTCTCTTCATTTCTTAGATGTGTCTCTTGTAGGCAACATATTGATGGGTTGTTATTATTATTATTCATTCTGCAACTCTTTTTCTCTTAATTTGTGCATTTAGTCCATTCACATTAGGTGTGATTATTGACAGGCCAGGTTTTGTCACTGCCATTTTGCTGTGTTTCCTTTTCTGTTGCTTCTGGTTACTATGGTCGATCTACTTTCCTTTGATATCTTTGTGTGAAGGACTTCCCTTAAAATTTCTTATGGTTTTGGTCCTATTTGTACTAATTTCTTAAGTTCCTTCTATTCTGAGAATGACTTAACTTCTCCCTTATATTTGATGGACTCCTCTCCTGGGCACAGATTCAGCGAATGGTAATTGTTTTCTTTCAACTTTCTGTATTTGCCATCCTATTGTCTTCTAGTTCACTTGGTTTCTGCTGAGAAATCAGAATTTAATCTAATTATTTACCCTTTGTAGGTGACTCTTTGTTTTGCTGCTTTTATTATTATATCCTTATCTTCTACTATGAAGAATTTGACTGTGACATGTCTTGATGCTTTTCTTTTTGGGTCTAATCTGTTTGGTGTTCACTGAGCTTCTTGGATGTTGATTTCTCTGTTCTTGATAGTAACTAAGAAATTTCCTTATAGTACCTCTTCCACAATTTTCTCAGTGATTTCCCTGTACTGAAATTGAATCATATTTATGTTGTTCCTTTTGATGTCAGCCCACATGATTATAATGTTTTCTTCATTTTCTTTATGTTGTATCTCTAAGTTTTCTCCCAGTGTGTTTCTATTAAGGCTTTTGTCTTCCAGTCCACTGACTCTCTGCTCCATCTCATCCGTTCTACCTTTTTTGTACCTCCAGTGTGTTGGACTCTTCTGTCATTTCAGGCTTTATATTCTGGGTTGCATTTTCATGCATTTATGCTGTTTCCAGTACTGTGTTGCCTGTACTCTCTTTGTCTTGTGATAGTTGAGTTTTTGGGTTGTTGTTTTTTTTTGGGGGGGGGAAGGGAGATTTGTTTGTTGGGTTTTTTTTTTTTTAGTTCTCACACCTATTTATCTATAGTTTCAATTCTTCTCTCCATATTTTGCATTTTCTTCCATACTTGTTCAACTTGCTCCTCATCAATATCTTTCTTCTGGTTCCCTGTCACTGGAATATTCACTTTCTTAATTCTTCCTTTATTTGCACCTTCTTTTGTAGCTTTTCAAATAACTGTACATCAGCATATTTCCTCTGGGTCTATGTATCTGGGGTATTCATTGGGTCTTCAATATGCTCTACTTTTTTGGAAAAGCATTTTTTTTTTCATGATGTTTGAGACAGTCAGCCTTTTTGGCATTATGTGAACCTTTTCTTTGTAGGTGTTAGGCTGTTATAAATATGTAATGCCCCAATGGGAGGATGATGTTCTGTGAAGGACCTGTATAGTGGGGTGAAGGTTATTCTCTGGAAAACTACAGCTGGTCCACTCCTGTTCCCCGCTGGCTTAAGAAATCCCAAGCTGCCTCCATGTGTTGCAGTCAGAAGGGTTCAAGGGTGATAGTACCTTTATATAGAGCACAGGGATGTGTGTCCTCCAGAGAACAAAGCAGGTCTACTCCTATTCCCTTCTGGCTTAAGAAATCCCAACCCTTCTCCATGTGTTCCAGTCAAGGGGGGTTCAAGGGTGGCAGTTACTATCAAAATTTTAACCAGCATTCAGATTAATTTTCTCAGAGGTCTGCAATTAATTTTCACAGGATGTCAATCAAAATTCAAAGTGAAAGAGATAGTCGCAGGAGAGCCAGGCATCATGAGAGGCACTATTACCAAAGTATAATATCCCCTTGGGCATCAGCTCTCTGCAAGGCTGCACAGAGTAAAAATAGTACATTTATCTTCCTCTCTACAGTGAGACGAAGTGGACTTAGACTCAGAGGAGGGAGAAAGGTGGTTAATGTTGCAGTTCTCTTATAAATATTGAAGGAGATCCCAGGGCATAGTCATTCAAACAAAAAGATAAATATAAAGGACTGTTTTTGTTGCTATGTGCCATTGAGCAGCTTGCAACTCAAAGCAACCCTGTGTACAACGGCTCTGGCTCGGTTAATTCCTCATCATATTTCACTTGTGCTCTAGAAGAATCTATGTGGTCTCTCAGTCTTTAAAATTATTCCTTTCAAATATGCTCTCCACAGAGAGCTCACAGTGATCTTTCTAAATGTAAATTTGCCCATGTCTTTTTCTAATTAGAATCTTTCACATGAGAAAGTATAAAATCCAAATGTCTTCATTTGTCATAAGACCTTTTTTATCTGATTCTGCTTCTCAATTATACTTTGATAAGCAACATATGTTTTCCCCATTCTAATGTTGCTTAAACTTTGTCTAGGTTATGCTCTTTGTCTAACATGAATTTTTAAACTCAGAAATTTTTATATAGAAGTTAAATAATTTTCTAGTATTCTCTAAAGCAAGGTTTCTGACATTGAGAAGAATGGGAGTCCCAGCATACTTTACTGCGCTCAAATGGAACTTATACCTGACCTAGGAGGCTGCTGCAAGAATAGAGAAAGGAACATTGCATGTTTTAAAATTGAGAAGGGAAGGGAGCTCTGGTGGCCTAGTGGCAAGAAGCTGCACTACAATCCTTAAGGCATATGCAGTTTGACTCCACCAGATGCTCTGCTAGAGAAGAAGGGGCAATCTCCTCCTCTGCTCATCAGATCAGATTTGATGGTACAAAACAACAATTTTTAAAAAATGAGAAGGGAGTGCATCATTATTTTATTCTCTCTCCATACCTATTCAATCTGTATTCTGAGCAAATTATACAGAAAGCTAGACTCTGTGAAAAGGCGTGTGGCATCAGGATTGGAAGGAGATTCTTCAATAACCTGCATTATGCAAATGACATAACCCTGCTTGCTAAAAATGAGGTGAACTTAAGCACTTGCTGCAGAAGATAAAGAAGTGTAGCCCTTGGTATGGATTGTATCTCAATGACAAGAAAACAAAGATTCTTACCACTGTACCAGTGGCAGCATCACTATGGAGAGACAGGAGATTAAAACTGTCAACAGCTTTATCTTGTTTGAATCTATAATTATTATCCTTATTACCAGGAAATGAGGAGACACATTACACAGGGAAAATCTGCAGTTAAAGACCTCTCCAAATTTTTGAAAAGAAATTTTGGCAGTTTGAGGACTAAGGTGGATCTGATTCAGGCCATAGTTTTTCCAGTCACTTGCTATGCATCTGAGAGCTGGACAATGAATAAGGGTGACAGAAATAGAATTGATGTCTTTGAGCGCTGGTGTTGGAGAAGAGCACTGAACATCTCTGGACAGCCAAGAGAACAAACAGCTATATCTTAGAAAGGGTGCAGCTGGAGTGTTCATTGGACTCAAGAATGATGAGACTTCACCTTACCTGCTTCAGGCATGTTGCTAAGAGGTGTTATTCATTGGAGAAAGACATAACGCTGGTAAGAGTGGAGGGTCTGCAAAGAAGGGGAAGACCCTCAACCAGGCAGATTGACATAGTGACTGCTGCAATGGGCTCTTGTGTGTCAGGAAGTGTGAGGATGGGGCAGGATAGAGCAGGGTTCAGATCTTTTGTTCATAGGGTCACTCTCAGTCATACTCCACTTGATGGCACCTATCAATAACAACAACAATAAGGAACCATACATTCCATAAAAGATGTCTTAATTATTAGAAATAAATATGAAAGTACATGTTAAAACATGTTATCATCTCATATTGGAAGTTCCTGAAATATGGTAGAGCTATATTAAATTCTGTTACTGGAGTTGCTTAAATCAATGCACGTCCAAGTAATATAACCAGATTTATTACCAAACTATTTAACACTATATGGTTTGCACAAAATCTATATAAATTGTTGTTTCTTTATGTACATTGTATTTCACACATTCCTTCATTCACATTGTCTTTCATACAATCATTCATATATTTTCTGTTTTATAAAATTAGTCACCATTGATCTATGCCTACTATTACCCACGTTTCTAAGTCTCTATTGGATCTTTCCTAAATCCTTCACTGCTTAATCCACATACCAAACTCAGTTATCCTACTGATTTCTCTCCCTCCTTTTTTTCTGGCCCCTTCCCTGTCCCCCTTCCCCTTTTAGACTATTATTAAGCTTTTACTACATGTTAAAAGGCAGAGGTGGTTGTATGTTGTTTGGGTTTGAATCAGTCACCCCAAAGGCATGCAGTTCAAATCTGCCAGCTACTCTGTGTGAGAAAAACAGACCAACCTCTCCTGTGCAGTTCACTGTCCCTGAAACACCACTGGAGAGTAAGCTATGGATTGGTTCTGGTCCAATGGTATGTAACAACATGACACTGCCTTATAGTAGTGGGAGAACTAGATCAAATGGTATTACCTCTTCAACTTTTTAAAGAAACTCCAAACTCCTTTGCATAGAGGTTGTACCATTTTACGTTTCTACAAGCAAGGTATGAGTTCCAGTTTTAGCAAACTTTTGTCAGAATTTGTTGCTTATTGTCTGTTTTTAACTTTTTATAGGAAAAAGACTTCTTACATATTCTCCGAATACTTCCTCTTCGGGTATTTCGTACAATCTAGCTGGAAAGAAGATTGGGAAAGCATTTATGTGGAACGTTAAAGGTCCTTAAGTGGCTTAAAAAATTTGTACTTGATTGTTAATCTAAATAGTGGTAATTCCAACCCATTTGTAAGAACTCTGAAAGAAAAGGTCTAGGAATCTGCTTTCATAAGAATTAAGGCCAAGAAAACTCAATAAAACAGTCCTAGTACATAAGACATGGGATAACTAAGTGTTGAAATAAATTAAATTACATCAGACAACAATTATGCATCATTGGGAAGTTAGGAGAGGGGGAAAAGGTAGAGAATGGGTGTCGGATTAGCCAATGAAATGTCATAGGTAGACCTGCAAGTGCAGGAATAAAAATATAAGCCTATTTGACTTCAAAAGAAATATCCTTTTCATTACCTCATTTTCATTCCTTTTATTGCTCTTTTCTTATAGGAATGTAAATTACTTTATAGGAATTTAATATATTAGAAAAACTCTAAACTATAGTTTCTTTTACTATTCTGAGCTCTCTCGATTCCTCTCTCTAGTGACCTATCATAAAAATGGCATGTTATAAATAAACCATTGTATCTTCATGGAATAGAGATTTTTAACTCTCTTGAAAATATGTTTTCCCTTTGATATAAAAAATATGAGTGATGTTATAAAGCAGAGGTCCTCAAATTGGCAGCAAGCTTCAAATATATTTAAATTGGAGTGAGGGAAAACGCATGCTTTTAAAAGATCCATTTTATATTTTTGATCATAAATTCATGTAACCTAGGTAACATGTTTCCACTACTTCTCTAAGCCAAATACATCTTCAACATTTTCTGTTTTCAAGCGAGAATCTTATTTCAAAGGCTTATTGTGTTTGTTTGAAGACTAGTGTTGCATTTCAATTTCTTTTAGCAAGCCACTAATACTTATCAAGATGTGAATATATTGAAGACTAAGATATGTCATCCAGGTTACTTTAAAGACCAAATATTTACATATTAAATCAATTTCACTGTTGAAAGGCAGTCCAGATCTAAGTTTTAATTGCAAAATTAAAATAATCACTGGGTTTTGCAAGCAATAACTGCCCTTGCTTTATTCAAGACCAAAATAAATCAGTGTCTGTTTATTTACTATTAACAGGAAGTTACTTATTATGTTGTTGTTATGTGCCGTTGAGTCGCTTACAACTTGTAGCAACCCTATGTACAAGAGCCCTAAACCCTGCTCTATCCTGTGCCAATCACACTGTCTCTGACACACCCATCCTGATCACCCCAGTCACCAAGTCAATCCACCTCATAAAGGGCCTTCCCCTCTTGTGCCATCCCTCCCCTCTCCCAAGCATGATGTCCCTCTCCAAGGACCTGTCCCTCCTTACATGTCCAAAGTATGTCAGACGAAGCTCCAGGATCCTTGCCTCCAAGGAACAGCCTGTTTCAACCCTCTCCAGGATGAATCTGTTTGTTTTCCTGGCAGTCCATGGTACATTCAACACTCTTCTCCAGCACCACAGCTCAAAGGCATCAATTCTCCTTCTATCCTCCTTAGTCATTGTCCAACTCTTTGATGCATAACAAGCGATAGCAAAAACCATGGCCTGTATCACATGCACCTTAGTCTCCAGAAAGACACCATTGCTCTTCAGTACTTTAGAGAGGTCCCTAACAGCAGACTTTCCCATGGCAATACACCTTTTAATTTGTGGCTACTGGTGCCAAGAGTGTTGACTGTGTAGCCAAGCAAACTAAAGCTGTGAACAATCTAGCTCCCTCTTTTAGTATACAGATTGATAATGATAGTTTACAGAATCCTACACGGCCTGCACAAGAAAAAGACTGATAATTCAATCACAAAATGTGCAAAAGGTATGAAAAGACTCTTCAAAAAAATAAGACACTTGGATGGCTAAGAAACACATAAGGATAGGTTAAAAATCACTAGCAATCAGAGAGATGCAAATCAAAACATCAGTGAGATATCATCTTACTCCAGCAGTAATAGCAAAGTTTAACAACACAGCAAACACTAAATGTTGGAAAGGATATGGAGACAGTGGAATTCTGCACGGCTGCTAGGATTGTAAAATGGTAGAATTACTGTGCAAGGCAATAATTTCCTCAGAAAAGCTGAACGTAGAAATCCCATATGATCCAACTACTCCACTACCAGGAATATAATCTCAAGGAAGTCAGAACTGAGACACAAATGGAGATACATATACCTATGTTCATAGCTCTCTCTTAAATACTGTAACTATCAAATTCCTCTGTTCACAGGGCTTCAAGAGACCTACTATTTAAGAAGTAGAAGAGATAAGGTGATATGGCATAAATCGATAGTAATTAATTATATAATATT
>NW_006399908.1:4019358-4053029 GCF_000299155.1 Elephantulus edwardii | reverse complement strand
AGAGACAGTGCGATTGGCACAGGACAGAGCAGAGTTTAGGGCTGTTGTACATAGGGTCACTATGAGTCGCAAGCGACTCGACGGCACATAACAACAACAACAGCAATAGGCGTGAATGCTTGTATCAAACACACTGTACATTCACATGAAAATTACAATGGTGAAAAGTCAGTAAAAATTCTTAAAGTTAGATATTAACCAGTAGAGTGTAGAAAAATTTCATGAGGAAAAATGTGAGAAAACTCTTAAGAAATCTCCCCCAATCTAAAATAAAAGCAAACCAAAAACTATGTTGTTGTTAAGTGCCGTCGAGTCACAGGCGACTCATAGCGACCCTATGAAGGAGAGTCCTCAAGGCTATAATTAACTATAGTAATTGTCAATAATGAAGTCTTGTCTGTAGTTTACAATTTTACATTTTGATTTATGGAACCATTATCTCTATTACTGATATAGAGAGGGGTGGATTATAATATTGTGCTCATTTTTATAATCTGAATACATTTATAAAAACATTAATGAAATAATAAGGGTACAGATGCTGAAAGATTTCTCATTAAGGTAAAAAAAATAGGAAAGAAAACCTTCAAATATCTGATAAAATCATTTTATACCTGGGATGGTTACAAAATACTAACTGAATGCTCAGTAGAGCTATTGCTCCCAGGATTGTCTGATGAGCAGCATGAGTTTAAGACTGTATTCATTAGACCTGCATTCAGTTTCTTGCTGCAGAAAATCAACAAAAAAACCACATAAAGGTTGATGTTGCATACCAAAAGAAATCAGGAGAAGCCAGTACAGTTCAGGCTGCAAAGGCACCGAAGTAATGCCATTGGACGCAGCTCCACAAATCTTTGTGTGTATGTCCATCACCATACTGCCTGCTGCATGGACACAGCTAAGACTCGGGTAATGAGTCTGCTTAGAAGTGTGACAAACAAGGAAGGGAGATGTGAAGCCTTCTCACTAGTCCTACAGGCCATACTATAAACCTGTGTGTGTGTGTATATGTATATGTGTATATATACGTATACACACACACACACACACATATATCACACACATATATACCATATGTATAACACATGTGTATATTTAATATATAACACATTTGAGGGGGAGCTCTGGAGGCCTAGTGGCAAGAAGATGCACTACAATCCTGAAGGCACTTGGTTCGAGCACACCAGCTGCTTCATGAAAGACATGTGGATAATCTCCTCCTGTGCAATTAACCCCTCTGAATGGTGCACAATAACAACACATTTGAAAACCGATGCTTCTATTTGCCTCATTTTTTTTCTTTATTAAAAAACTTAACCTTTGTGAGATCAGGTAGCTTGCTCAAATTAACTTTGTTAGTTATAATTAGGACTTGAACATGTTCTCTTAGTCTCTGGACTGATGTCCTTTCCATTGTGTCCACCACTTGCTGCCATCTGATAAACTTTGTTTGCAAATGCAAATTGAGACGACACTGAGCACCTCTCCCTCTGTTAAAGGAGATAGGTTGGAATTGTATGCTGCTGTTGTTATGTACCACAGAGTCATCTGCAGCTCATAGCGACCCTATGTATAACAGCTCTAAACCCTGCCCTATCCTGTGACTACTTCATACACATACCCCTATTACCCCAGCCACTGAATCAATCCATCTCATCAAGGGTCTTCCTCTCCTGTGCTGTCCTTCGACCCTCCCGAGCAAGACGTCCCTCTCCAAGGACTGATACTGCCTTGTAACATGTCCAAATTATGTCAGAAGAAGCTTCAGAATCCTTGTCTCAAAGGAGCAGCCTGGCTTCCAGGACAAACCTGTTGGTTCTCTTAGCAGTCCATGGTATATTCAATATTCTTCTCTGACACCAATGTTCAAAGGCATCAATTCTTCTTCTACGATCCCTAGTTATTGTCCAGCTCTTTGATGCATAGCAAGTGATTGCAGAGACCATGGCATGTAGCAGGCACACCTTAGTCTTCAGACTGACATCGTTGCTCATCAGTACTTTAGAGAGGTCCTTTTTTTCTTGCTTGTATTTACATTTTTTAAATTTTATTATTAATTTCAATGAAAATTTACAGAGACTTTGGATATCCATTCATTCATTGTTGCATTTTTCTTCCCTCCCAATCCTCCCCCCTAGTTCACTACCCTCTTGGAAAAGTAAAAGAAAAATTCTTTCATTGTTTTACAATCCCTCCCTGCAGGTCCACTCCACTATACAGCCTTCACTCTGGACTCCTGTCATGAAAAAAAAATGCTTAATAATTTTCCCTCTTAAACAGTTTTCTCCCTCATCTGTTTCAATGCAGTATACATTATTGAACCCATCTTTCTCCGTCTTCCCACAAACCCGAGGTCAGTCCTGCTTTACAACAGTGGCACCATGCAGTTAGAGAGGTCTTTAACCACAGATTTTCCCATCACAATACATCTTTTAATTTCCTGGCTGCTGGTGCCAAGAGTGTTGACTGTGGAGCCAAGCAAACTAAAGCTGTTAACAATCTCAGTCTCTTCACCATCCATCATGATGCTGCCAATCGGCCTAGCGGTGAGAATATTTGTTTTCTTAATATTGAGTCTCAATCCATACTGAAGCCTGCAGTTCCTGACCTTCCACAGCAAGTGCTTCAGGTCCTCCTCAGTTTCAGCAGGGTTGTGCCATCTCCATAACACAGATTGTTGATAGATCTTCCCCCAATCCTGATGCCACATTTCTCCTCACAGAGCTCAGCCTCCAGATAATCTATCTGTTCTGCTTAAAGATTGAAAAGGTATGGAGATAGGATTAATCCCAGGCATACACCCCTCCCAATTTTAAACTATGTAGTGTTTCCTTGCTCTGTTCTGACGACTGCCTCCTGGTCCAATTATAACATTCACATTAGCACAATCAAGTGTTCTGGATTCCCATTTTTCTCAGAGTCAGCCATACTTTGTTGTGATCCACACGGTCAAACATCTTTGCATAATCAATGAAACACAGATAGATATTCCCCTGGTACTCCCTGCTTTCAGCTAAGATCCATCTAACATCAGCTACAATATCCCTAGTACCACGACCCCTTCTAAATCCAGACTGGACTTCTGGTAATTCTCTGCTGAGGTGCTGTTCCAGTCGCTTTCGGATAATCTCCAGCAGAATCTTGCTTGCATGTGATATTAATGATACTGTTTGATAATTTCCACACTGTCAGATCACCTCTTTGAAATGGGAACAAATATTGATCTCTTCCAGTCAAATCATTAATTTATAAGTGCTTTTCTGGTATAGATAACAGGCCGGTGGGGCGTAGAATCCCATCCTTCTCTAATACCCACAGAGTCACCTCTAAATTGACTTGGTGCCAAAAGACAAGAGAATGAAGAAATCGTGGTGAAGAAGCAGTGCTTACAACTGGGATGTGATGGTGAGGAAACTGGCAGTTGTATATTGAGGGAGTAGATGGGAAGGAATTAGCATGGAGCAAAGAATCCAGCTCATTTTAGAATGTAGTCATTGTTGGCATTGATTTTTGTCAGCTCTTAGAGCCATATAAAATCGCAAAGGTCTTAGATGACATCTCATCTCATGTTGTTATGTTATGGTCTGTTAAGTCAGAATCATGACTGATTCTCCAGCATGTTTTCAGAGGCAGTAAATTGCGTGGGGGTGGGAATAGAGGGGTTGTCCATCTTTTTCACACAGAGCAGCAGGTAGATTCAAACTACATGCCTTTGGATTGGCAGCTCAGCTCCTTACCACTAGGCTACCTGGGCTTTTTGTCATCCCATTGTTGATATATGCTGTTGAGCTGGAACCAACTCATAACTGACCCTTCAGTAGGTTTTCAGAGACTGTAAACTGCACAGTAGGAGATTGCTCATCTTTCTTCTTCAGAGGACTTGGTGGACCTGAACCTTTGGTTTCACAGTTCAATTCCTTACCATTGAGCCACCGGAAGGACCCTATGCGCCAGGGTAGATAGAACCCTTCCACAGTGTTTCTTAGGTTGTAATCCCCAAGACAACAGATGGCCTGATCTTTTCTCCTGAATTTCTGCTGGTAAGTTTAAACCTTTAGTCGTTTAATTCTCAGTTGATCTCTTAACCATTGTGCCACCAGCACTCCTTGTCTGACATGCTTACTTTACAGAAGACAGGTCATAATTAACACTGACGTGTTAATGAAATAGTGGCCTGAAATGAAGTAAAAGCAGATTAAGTGGTTGTGGTTAGAGGAGATGAGCACTAAATTCCTATTATCAAAACAACTGGGTCATGCAGCTCAATGAGATGAGTCTAAACTGAGAGCAGAGCCGTGCCATTAATCAGAATTCCACTCAGAGAAAGTGAAACACATCCTGGTATGTGTAATAGCAGATGGCCACAGCATGCCTTCATGCTTCGTCAGATGTTATTAATCTATGACCAAGGAAGCAGGTGGTAACCTGAGGCCACATGATTTCCTCCAGAAGTCACCCGAGCTACATACAGAAAAATATGGATTGCCTCAACATGCTAAAATGTCCACGGTCCTTATTATTAAAAACTGCACTTTGTCAGCACGTGAAAATGAGGAACTGTCATTTTCTGTCCATTTCTGTGGCTCTGTAAAAGACTCCATAGACTATTTAAGTGACTAATCATTCACTTAAATACTTACTGGACTAAGGTAATTCTGAAAGAAGGCATTAACTACACATTTAAAGAAAAATTCATTAGACCTGACTGGTTCATTACCATGAAACACATTGATGATATTTTACAATATGAGAGTTTCCTCAGTATAAAGCCAAGTATTTTATGGATTAAACTGCATTCGGAATGTAAATTGTTCTAAACCCAAGGCTGTTTCCTCCCTGGTCCACTTCTCTGTAGCTCTATTATTTTAGCCCGATAAACATGGGAGTAAACCCTCTGTGAGCCTTCCTACGGCCGTGGAGCCAATGGGTATGAGCAATCCATCTCAGCATAGTTCTGAGAATCAGTTGAAACACCAGCGTCACAAATTAAAATCCTCCTTTTATTACCACTAGATATTAAAATGCCATGGGCAGATTCTACTCAGCATCACCCAAATCGCTTTCCCTTCATATCATTATTTGTATTAGTGAAAGTCATTTGAAGATGAAATCCCATTTCAATTTATCTTTGTGTTTAGACTTTTGTTCTAGTCACAAGAAAAGTGGGTGGGGGAAACCACTAAGCCCTTTACAAATGAAAATCGCCTCCCTGTGTTCTGAACTAATTTAATCTAAATTGTTAACACTGCAGAAGGGAGAAATCTCATCCCAAGGACTAGCAGGGTAACAGGTTTATCTTACTCGGGCATCTGGTACCCTAATTCACAAGGACTCTAAAATTCCTAGGACTTTCCACTCCCAGCACACGCCCAGTGCCAGGTCCCCTGTATGCAATAATTTCTGCAGTTGCAAAGCAGTAAGATAATAAGCCCAACCTACTGGAGACTCCAAGATAAATACAGAGCCACGATCTAAACCTGCAAGATTTGGAAAGGAGCAGCTGTTCAATATCATGGGAAGCTGCCTGGAGTTGAGGTTTTGGAGATAGGAGGAAGCAGGCATGGAAAGAACACCCTTTCTTCATTCTGGGGGCAAACGGAACTCAGAGCATGCCAAAGCAAACAGCTCTGAAGCCTAAGGATGAAGTCTGGGTTTTTTCCCCTATGTGAAGAACAAGCAAAATCTGTTTATCTGTGTGTTTTAGACTTACCTCTGCAAAATAAACACACAGCTATTAAAGTTTTATTTATCTGAGGCAAAATGCTGAATGTTGCCTTCAACAGATCTGCCCCCAGGTCCATTTCTCTGAATTAAGTGAGTGTATAGGGAGAGCCTGCCCTAAGTCACCTCTCCCTCTATGCCCCAGGTAAGGCAGCGCTGTGTTTGGGATTCAGAAAACAAACCCTGACAGACAGTGTAGAGGCTTCAGCACAGCCCCAGTCTGTGGGGAATTAGTTCCTCTCCACCCTTCCTCTTTAAGCTCAGCCCATAATACAGACAATTAGAAAGCCCCACTTAACCAGATGGTGGTGAAAAGATTTCATCGTAATTTACTTTCTAAATTCAATAGGATGGAAGAAGGACACATGGAGGTCATTGCTAATATTTTCCCCAAGCCTAGACATTGAAGGAAGCATCCCAGGCAAGCCTGTTCCCGCCTGAATATTTCATAGCACTGGGGGGAAAGTTCTGTCAGAGCAAAGCTGCTCGACAGGTTCGCCTTTAAGAGTCTCTGCAAGCTCCACTCATAGCAGCAATTACAGCAGCTACTAAAAATAATTTACAGAGTCACTCAGAGAGCGTGCATGAAGGTGAACAGCTCGGATATGTCTGGCTCTCCGTTGGCAAGATAAACAACTTATCATTGTGGTTGATTAATTCAACAAAGCTCCTAAACACTTGACTAACTCTGAAGCAGCTTGGGTATTAGAAAGGGAGATGTTGGATGTGCTATAGCCACCAAGATGTTATTCTGTTTGGTTTGGTTTCTAGTCCTTATATTTAAAGAAGCCTCTACTCACCTCTGAATTCAAGCAGAGTTAGGGCTGCAGTGCATGACTGAAACTGGGGTCCTCACCCTGTTCTCCAGTCACAAGCTTGGATTAAGGGTGTCTTCCCCAGAAAACAAAGAGATTGAATAGAAAATGGAGCGCTCCAATGCACTCAGGAAAGCAGGACAAGTTTACCTGGTAACATAAGATCAGGGAGCTTATAAATATAATGTGATTTGGCTCCTGGAAAATTGAGTTTGCTACTTGCTGGTTTGGGGCTTTTGGGTAAGATTGTAAGCTCTTTGTTTCAGTTACCTCATCTGTTAAATTTGACCCACTGTACTGCATGAGGTGGTCATGCAGCAGTAAATAAACTCAGATGCAACGTCCTTAAGACAGAGCCAGGGTCACACACACACACACACACACACACACACACACACAAATGCCTTATGAATATTTCTTCCCCATTTGAATTTGATAAGTCTCCTCTAGAGTCAAAATGAAAAAAGGGGGTCAAAAAGCCCTCCTCAAACTGATTGGCTTCTTGTTGGAACCTCTTAGCCGGCCCTGCATTGGGTTCCTCTGGTTCTGAATCACCCTGGAGAGGATTGCCCATCTTTCTCTCATAGAACCACTGGTGGATTTGATCTGCCAGAGAGGGTTAGCTGTGTATCTCGCTACAGCCTTCATTGGTTCCTCCTCAAAACCCATCCTCATTTAAGAGTTGAAAAAGGGAGAGCCGTATCCACATTCTAATTTCTGAAGGAATCATTTGGTGATGCAAACAATTTTGCCTTCTTGAGTCAGAAGCAACCAGATAACAACTGGTTTGCTTTATTGTTCTTTAAATGGAGCCTGTAAATGCTCTTAATAAGAAAAAAGGGTTTCAGAAGATACAAGTAGAGGAAATATATTGAGATTATCCAGTGGGCCTTCTATTTCATCACGAATGTCCTCATAATATAGAGAAAGAGAGAAATTACGCATGCTCACAAAAGGGAGGGGAGTGTGAAAACAGAGGCCTGCTGGAGCCAGTCAGCCACAAGCCACAGCATGCTAATCGCTTCCAGAAACGGCAAGAGCTAGGGGCAATCTCTCATTCAGAGTCTCTCCATAGAGCACAGTCCTGCAGAAACTCTGATTTTGACATTTTGAAACTGATCTCTGACTTTGGCGTCCAGAATTATAAAAGTACTTAAGCGACTAAATTCTTGGTAATTTGTTACAGAAGCTATAGAAAACTAATACACTTTTTAAGATTGCCCATGCTATATTGTACCCCTGCCCCCAGCTATCAGCCACTCTCTTTTCAAGGCGACTTGCATCTGGTTTTGTCCACAAAGAAAATCACTTCATCTGTATCATGAAACACACGACAACAGTTGGAGCGTCTTCGCTTTCAACTTAAAATTAAAAGGAAAGAAAATTATGGAGAGTTTATAATAAACCGCATCATGGATTGTCTGTTGGAGGACGTAGAATACGTTACCTAGTTGATACTACTGAAATGCTATTATTTATTTGCCTCCAAATGCTTCTTTAATAGGATAATTCTTGAGACACCCCAAAGTTTCTAACTACACAAGAGTGGTACAACCTATTCTATATTAGTTTCTTCATATTCGTGGTGGTGGTGTGTACCATCAAGTTGGAACCAACCCATAGCTGACACTCCAACAAGTTTTCAGAGACAGTTAATGTCACAGGAGGAGATTGATCACACTTCTTTCTCAGAGCAGCAGGTGGATTACAACAGTGTGCCTTCGGGACTGCAGAGCGATTTCTTACCACACTAAGGCTACCAGAAATTTTCATGTACTGTACTATCTCCATAGTAAACAAAAGAATTCATTTTTTAAATGATGCAGCAGACATTTTTCAGTGGTACATGGATATAGTTAAATAGTTCCATTCAAATCTATTCATATCATAAACTCTCAGTTGATCTAGTTACATTTTCATAGATTTTTGACCTTTTCTAAACTTCTCTTACACAACAACAGAGAATGATTAGAAAAATAAGCAAACAACAATACCTGACTAGATTTTTACTAATTGTTCGGTTTGTTTATATCATGACTTTCTATTCATATTAAAATTTGGGTATTTTCATTTTATTATTTATTATTATCATTATCATCATCATTACCATTATTATTATTATCATTTATGTGGCCTACTGGCAAGATGCTGTGCTGCAAACCCAAACGCATGTGGTTCGATGCCACCAGCCTCTCTGTGGGAGAAGGATGGGTGATCTCCTCCTGTGTGATTTACTGCCTCTGATAACCCAGCAGAGGGTCAGCTATGAGTTGGCTCTGACTCTATGGTACACAAAAACAACAACAAAAGGATGAAAATAACTTAAGAGAGTTGCAACTCTTCCATGTTCCTGCCAATACAGTTTATAGAAGACTTTTCATATAAGTTAGCCCATCTGGTAAGTACGTGAAAATCTCTGGTAGCACAGTCAGTAGAGAGCTGTGCTGTTAACCCAAAAGCTGACCCTCTCTGGCAGTTCAAATCCACCAGCAGCTAAGGAGATAGTGGTGGATGGACAGTCTCCTGCCAACACCATTTAAGACTTGGAAATCTGACAGACTAAGTAGTGAGTTTGAGTTTCTGAGTTGATAAATAGGCAATTCTTTCTAGAAAATGAATGTCATGAAAATAACGAACTAACTTATAGAAAACTATTGCTAACACTATAACTAGAGATAATTTGCAAGTACCTGAAATTTGGAACTTTCTACCCTAAGACAACAGGAACCTCTAGACAAAGTGTGATAGATTCTATTCAACTACATAATTGCCTAAATCATGAGCCATATAACATCAGGACATTCATTCCAGACCTTTTTAAGTCCCCAACTGTGCTTTCATGGTTTTCTAGTCTATTCTGCCAGCAGCTCTCACAGTGTGGTTGAGGAACCATGTCAACCGGCACTCGAGACATTCTGCTGTGTTAGGCCCTAGCACATTTGAGCTGCATTGTTTACACACTTCCTGGACTGTCTCCATACTGAGAAGTCTTCAGTCTTTGTCAAGGGCAAATAGACACAATTCTAAAATTAAGAAATTGTTCTCTATGAGCTTAATACCTCTCTATCTGTGGTATTTCAGAAAAGTAACTGGTTTCTACATTAACTATCGGAACAAATTGTAAGGAAGAAAGTATGTGTGTATGAATTGCCAGTTACAAAAAAATGTAACTTTGTCATCCTAAAGAATTTACAAGTCTTGAAATTACAGTAGTTTTCACATAGGAAACAAAACAAGACAGATGATTTTGGTTGAGTTATACTTAAGTCTGAGTAGAGGAAAATTATAATAATATAGTTGGAGATTATTTTCTTCTATTTGGAATGACAGGAAAACTGTAGTACTTTCAATCTACAAAAAAGAAAAAGACTTCCAATCTTTGAGGTCCTCATCCTTCATTCCGATTTGAAGGGAAAACAGTGCTCCACTAGATGTTGGCAAAAGGTTTAATTTTCCTCTAACTGCTGCTCACCAACAATTGACACAGAAAAAAAAATTAGTCCAAATTTGCAACTCTAGCTTAAGCCCATCATTTGCTTACCTAAATGCTTCTGTATCACAGTCTCAGTTACAGTATCTCAGGGTTTCGGATCTTTGCCCCTCTCCCTCCCTTCCTCAAGCTAACAGTAGGCATATATCTTAGTTTTTGTTTTTGCTATTGATAGGTGCCCTTGAGTCACCTGTGACTCATAGCAACGCTGTCCTGAGCAAATTTCACTGACTCCACACAACTAACCCCTCTGCCTCAGTAACTATATCAATGCATCTCATCTGAGGTCTTCCTCTTTTACCCTGTCACTCCACTCTTCCAAGCATGATGTCTTTCTCCAAGGACAAGTCCCTCCTGGCCACATGCACAAAGTATGTGAGACAGAGCTTCAGAATTCTAGCCTCCAAGGAGAAACTTGATTTCACCCTCTTCAGGACAGACCTATTTGTTTACATAGTGGTCCATGGTATGTTTAAGACTCTTCTCCAGCAATTCTTCTTCTGTGATGACAGAAGTTAGTCATTGTTCAGCTTTCTGATGCATAGCAAGTAACTGCGAAGACCATGGCCTGGATCAGGCACACCTTAGTTTCTACACTGATATTGTTGCTACTTAGTACTCTGGTGAGGTCCCTGACAGCAGATTTTCCTAATGCACTTCATCTTTTGATTTCCTGACTGTTGATGCCAAGAGTGTTGCTTGTGGAGCCAAGAACGCTGTAACTTTAACAAACATAATCTCTTCTCCATCTTTCATGGTGCTGCCAATTGGCCCAATGGTGAGAATCATTGTATTCTTGATGTGGAACTTCAGTCCATATTGAAGACTACAGTCCTTGACCTTCTGAAGTAAGCACTTCTGGTCTTCCTCGGTTTCAGCAAGGAAGGTTGTATCATTTGCATAACATTGCTTGTTGGTGAATCTTCCTCCAATCTTGATGCCACATTCTTCCTCAAAAAGCCCTGCCTCCTGAATGATGTGTTCTACGTACAGATTGAAAAGGTATGGAGACAGGATGCACCTCTGACACACTCCCTTCCTGATTTTGAACCACGTAGTGCTTTCCTGCTCTGTTCTGAGGACTGTTTCCTGATCCAAATATAGGTTTTGTGTCAGCAAAATCAAGTGTTATGGGATTCCCATTCTTCTCAAGGTTAACCAAAATTTGCTGTTGCTCTCCACAGTCAAATGTGTTTATATAGTCAATGAAATACAGATAAACATTCCTCTGGTACTCTTTGCTTTCTGCCAAAATACATCTGACATCCATCACTGTAGCAGAAAGAACTGACTGACACAGAAGAATTTCAAGAAACAACACATGATCAAGAGGCAAGGACAATGAAAGAGGAAGTTCAGGCTGTTCTGAAGGACTTGGCAAAAAACAAAGCCCCAAGAATTGGATAGAATATGAATTGATATATTTCAACAAATAAATGCTGCCCTGAATGTGCTCACCAGATTGTGCCAGGAAATTTGGAGGACAACTACCTGGCCAACCTACTGGAAGAGATCCATATTTATTCCCATTCAAAAGAAAAGTGACCTGGTAGAATATGAAAGCTATCATACAATATCACGTATATCTCACACAAACAAAATTCTATTGAAGATTATTCAGAAATGACTGGGACAGTACATTGACAGAAAACTACCAGAAGTGCAAGTGGGATTTAGAAGAGGCTGTAGAACTAGACCATTATTGCCAATGTCGGGTGAATGTTGGCAGAAAGCATACAGTATCAGAAGTATATCTGTCTATGTTTCACTGACTATGAAAAGGCATTTGATTGTGCAGATCACAACAAATTGTGGTTAATTTTGAGGAGAACGACAATCCCTGAACACTTGATTGTGCTTATGTGAACTCTATGCTTGGGCTAAGAAGCAGTCCTCAACAAAGAGCAGGGCAACACTGCATGGTTCAAAATCAGGAAGGGAGTGTGTCAGGGATGCATCCTGTCTCCATACCTTTTCAATCTGTCTGCAGAACAGATCATTCAAGAGACTGGTCTTTATGCGGAAGAATGTGGCATCAGGATTGGAGGAAGATTCCTCAACAACCTACATTATGCAGTTGACACTACCTTCCTTGCCGAAACTACGGAGAACCTGAATTGCTTGCTGCAGAAAGCCAAGGACTATAGTCTTCAAAATGGATTGAAGCTCAACAACAAGAAGACAAAGATTCTCATCATTGGGCCAATTGGTAGCACCCTGATAGATAGAGAAGAGAGTGAGATTGTTAACATTACAGCTTGCTTGGCTCCACAGTCAACACACTTGTCTCCAGCAGTCAGGAAATCGAAAGACGAATTGCATTTGGGTAAATCTCTATCAGGGACTTTTCCAGAGTACAGAGAAACAACAATGTCAGTCTAAAGGCTAAGGTGCACTTGATCCAGGCCATGATCTTCACAATTATTTGATATGTATCAGAGAGCTGGACAGTGAAGAATTGATGGCTTTGAGTTGTGGTGCTGAAGTAGAGTCTTGAACCCACCATGGACTGCCAAGAAAACAAATCAGTCTGTCTTAGAGAAGGTGAAACCACATTTCTCCTTGGAAACTAAGATTCTGAAGTTCCATCTCACATACTTTGGGCATGTGGCTAGGAGGGACCAATCCTTGGAGAAGGACCTGGTGCTCAGAAGGACAATACAGGAGGAGAAGACCTTGGGTGAGATTGATTGATACAGTAACTAGAGCAATGGGGGCTAGGTGTGTCAGAGTCAGTGAGGCTGGTTCAAGACCAAGCAGGCTTCAGAGCTGTTGTACAAAGGGCCATTATGAGTTGCAGGTGACTCATGTCACATAACA
This sequence comes from Elephantulus edwardii, assembly GCF_000299155.1. Taxonomy (NCBI): domain Eukaryota; kingdom Metazoa; phylum Chordata; class Mammalia; order Macroscelidea; family Macroscelididae; genus Elephantulus; species Elephantulus edwardii. The sequence continues at coordinate 4,040,180 of NW_006399908.1, read as the reverse complement.
AGAACAACTGTCTATCTATCTATCTATCTATCTATCTATCTATCTATCTATCTATCTATCTTTCATGAAAATAGATGCAAAATCCTTAACAAAAACCTGGCCTAGAATCTAGTACTATTTGCATCCTCCTGCATACAGGATTGTGTTAAGAATTTTTCCATCTATATTCACAAAAGATATTGTTCTCTAGTTGTTGTTGTTTTTTTTCAATTGTTGTTGGTTTTGCTTTGTTTTATAATTTTCTTTTTTGGTAATTTTTTTTGGTCTGGTTTTAGTATTAGGTTTTTGCTTGCTTCATAGAATGACTCTGGGAATGTACCTTCTTTTTCTCTTTTTTTAAAATAATTTTGGTTATAAATCTTCTCCAAATGTTTGGTAGCCAGGACTTTTTTTTAGGTGGAGGCTTTTTATGATCTGCTCAATTTCTTCTTTTCTGGTGGGTATGTTCAAGTGTTATACATCTGTCCACGTCAATATGAATGAGGCATAAATTTCAAAGAATTTTTCCATTTACTCTAGGTTGTCACATTTATCAAAGTATAGCTTTTCCTAATATTCTGATAGTATTGACTTTATTTAAGCTGGTTCTGATAACACTTCAGTCATTTCTTATAAAGTTATTTGTGTCTTCAGATTCTTTTCATGTGTTAAGTTTGCTAGTGGTTTGTCTATATTACTGACCCTTTTGACAAACCAGCTCCTGGTCTTATAGATGGTTTCTATCATTTTTTTTATTTTCTATGTCACTGATTTCAGCTCTTATCCTTATAGTTTCTGTCTTTCTAAAGGCTATGTTCTTTTTCCATTTGATGAAGGTGTTGAGTTAAATTAAATCATTAGTTTTGCTTCTATTTTTCTTTTTTATCTATTTGCCTATTGTTATAAACTACCCCGAGAACTGCCAGAGTTGTATACCAGGGTTTTTGCCATGTTGTGTTTTCATTATCATTTGTTTCAACCAAGATTTTTAAATTTTAATTTTTTATTTCTTCTATAACCAAATCATATTCTAGCATGATGTTATTTAGCTTTCACCTGGGTGGTTTTGTGAGCTCTGCCCTTTTGCTGCTGATTTCTAGTTTTTTGGCATTGTGGTCTGAGATGACACTTTGTATTATTTCAATGTTTTAAAATTTGTTGAGGTTTGCCTTGTGTCCTACCACGCTATCAATTCTGGTGAATGTACTACGTGCACTTGAGATGAATGTCAATTGGTTTTGGTTGGGTACAATATCCTGAATACAGTCACAGAATCAAGTTGGTTGGTTAAATAGTATAGATCTCTTGTATTTTTATTGTTTCTTTTAAGTTGACCTATCCTTTGGTGAGAGTGATGTGTTAAAGTCTCTTACCACTATTGTGGTGTTATTTCTTTCTTCAAGTCTGTTAATGATTGTTTTATGTATTTTGCAGGTCTATTATTTGGTGCTCTGCCCTGCCGCTACAGTACCTTGTGCTCCAAGATTTGAAGCTGTCAGCCTTACCTGCAGGCTTCTGGGAGACATAGTTGTTTGCACCTACATGGTGTGGGTCTTCTGAGTCCCCTCTTGATACACATGTTATACTCGCACGCTCCGCCCTGCCACCCTCAGTGCCTTCAGCTGTTGGAGAATATCAAGAACATCATCCAGGAAGAATGCAAAAGATCGTAAGAAAGACAGAGGAGGAAGAAAAGGCCAAAATGGTTGTTCAAAGAAACTCTGAATATTGCATTAGAGCACCAAGTACCCAAAGCAAAGGGAAGAAATCAAGATATTAAGGAGTTGAACAGATGATTTCAGAGGGCAGCCAGGGGGGGGAAAAGTATAGTATTACAATGAAATGTGCAAACAGCTAGAGCCAGAAAATCAAAAGGGCTTAACTCGCTCAGCATTTCTTAAGCTCAAGGAACTGAAGAACAAATTCAGACCTCGAATTGCAATATTTAAGGATGCTTTGGGCAGAATATTAAATGATCCAGGAAGCATTAAAAGAAGATGGAAAGGGTATACAGAGTTATTGTACCAAAGGAATTGGTGGACACTGAAAAATTTATTGAAACAATGTATGAGCAAGAGCCTATGGTGATGAAGGAAGGAGTTCAAACTGCTCTGAAAGAATTGGCCAAAAGCAAGCCCCCAGGAATTGATGTCATTCCAATTGACATATTTCAACAAACAGATGCTGCCCTGGATGTGCTCTCCAAGTTGTGCCAAGAAAACTGGAGGACAACCACTGGGCCAACTGACTGGATGAGATCTGTATTTGTTCCTATTCCAAAGAAAGGTGATCCAACAGATTGTGGAAAATATCAAACAACATCCTTGATATCACATGCAAGCAAGATTCTACCGAAGATTATCCAAAAACAACTGGAACAGCACATCAGCAGAAAACTGCCAGAAGTGCAGGCTGGGTTTAGAAGAGGCCATGGCACAAAAGATATTATAGATAATGTCAGGTGGATCTTGGCTGAAAGAAGAGAGTACCAAAGGAATGTCTGTGTTTCCTTGACTATGCAAAGGCCTTTGACAGTATAGACCACAACAAACTGTGTCTAACGCTGAGAAGAATGGGAATCCCAGAACACATCATTGTGATTATGTGAAACCTATACTTAGACCAGGAGTCAGTCAGTCATCTGAACAAAGAAAACACTTCAAGGTTAAAAATTAGAAAGAGTGTGTACCAAGGATGTGTCCTGTTTCCATATCTTTTCAATCTACATGTGGAACAGATTATCTAGGAGGCCGGACTCTGTGAGAAGAAACGTGGCATCAGGATTGGAGGTAGACTCATCAACAACCTGCACTGTACAGATGATACAACTCTACTTGCTAAAACTGAGGAGTACCTGAAGCACTTGCTGCAAAGGTCAAAGCCTTCAATACAGATTGAAGCTGCACATAAAACAAAACAAAACAAAAAAACCCAACAAAGATTTTCACCACTGGGCTGATTGGTAGCATCATGATAGATGGTAATGAAATTGAGATTGTTAACAGCTTCAGTTTGCTTGACTCTACAATCAACATTCATGGTACCAGCATCCAGAAATTTAAAGACAAATTGCATTGGAAAAGTCTGCTGTTATAGATCTCTCCAAAGTACTGAAGAGCAATGATGTCAGTCTGGAGACTAAGTGCATGATACAGGCCATGGTCTTTGCAATTACTTGCTATGCTTCAGAAAGCTGTACAATGACTAGGGATGATAGAAAGAGAAGTGATGCCTTTGAGCTGTCGTGTTGGAGAAGAGTCTTGAATATACTATGGACTACTAAGAGAACCAATAGGTTTGTCCTGGAGAGGGTGAAGCCAGGTTGCTTCTTGGAGGTAAGGATTCTGAAGCTCCATCTGACATCCTTTGGACATGTTGCAAGAAGGGATCAGTCCTTGGAGAGAGACATTACACTTGGGAGGATGGAGGGACAGCACAGGAGGGGAAGACCCTCTATGAGGTGGATTGATTCAGCGACAGGGATTATGGAGATACATGCATCAGAGACAATAAGATTGGCATGGGATAGCGCAAGTTTTAGGGCTGTTGTACATACAGTTGCTATGAGTTGCAGGCGACTGGACAGCATATAACAACAGTTATTTGGTGTGTATATGCTGAGCAAGGTTGTATCTTCTTGGTCTATTGTGCCTTTAGTCATTATATAGTTCCCTTCCTTAATTTTTATGGTGGTTTTCCTCCTGAAATATCTTTTATTAGAGATTAGTATTGCTGCTCCTGCTTTTTGGTAGGTGTCATTTCCTTGATGTATTTTTCTTATTTTTAATTAATCTTTCTCCTTATTTCTTAGACATGTCTCTTATCTAGCGTATTGATGGTCTTTGCAATTGGTTTGGTTTGTTTGTTTGGTGGGGTTTTTTTGGTTTTGGGGTTTTTTTGTATCCATTCTGCTACCTTTATTCTCTTAATTGGTGCATTAAGTATCATTATTAACATGCCAGGTTTTAGGGCTGACATTTTGCTGATTTCTTTTTCTGTTCTTTCTAGTTACTATGGTTCACCCATTTTGATTCGATGTCTCTCTGTGAAGGACTTCTCTTGGGATTTCTTGTGGAGTTATTATTGATGATGGCTGTTGTTGATGGTGATTGCTGTTGAGTCAAGCATGACTCATAGCAACCCTATGAAAAAAAGTCCCAAAGCCTTTCTATAACTATCAGTTATCAAAGCTCATATAGTTTCCAGAAGCATGTTGTTTAAATTTTCTTACTTTCACAAATTTCTTTAGTACATTTTATTTCTACAAATGACTTAATTTCTCCTTCATATTTAATTGACTGCTTTGCTGAGTACTGAATGTTAGACTGGCTATTGTGTTATTTTAACCTTTTGTATATGCCCTCCCATTGTCTTCTTGCTTGCATTGTTTCTGCTGAGAATTCAGAACTTAGCCTAATTGGTTCTCCTCTGTACGTGAATCTGTTTTTCTTGAGCTGCTTTTGGTATTCCATCCTTATCTTTTACTTTGGAGAACTTAACTGTGATATGTCTTGATGTTTTCTTTTTAAATTTAGTCTGTTTAGAGTTCACTGAGCTTCTTAAATGTAGATTTCTTTTTCTTCATATGAATGAGAAGTTTTCTTCCAGTACATCTTCTATAGTTTAGTCAGGGCTTTCTCTGACCAATTCATGTTCTCGCATTCTGATCATACGTATATTGTTTCTTTTGGCATCATCTCACACAATTCTAATATTTTCTTGATGTTTCTTCTGTTTACTATGTAGCCATTGAAGTTCTTATCTTCCAGCTCACTGACTCTCTGTTCTATCTCTTCTGTTCTGCTTTTTCTTCAGTCTAGGATATTGGAAACATCTGCCATTTTGTTCTTGATAATATGGAATATGTTTTTATGCATTTCTGCTAATTCCAGTACTGTGTAGTCTCTGCCCCCTCTGTCTTGTGTTGTTGGGTGTTGGGCTTTTCTGTTGGCTTTTTTTCCTTCTCCACAATCAACACTCTTGACCCTAGCAATTAAGAAATCAAAAGATTAATTGTGTCAAGAAAATTTGCTGTCTGGCACCTCTCCAGAGTCCTGAAAAGCGACAATGTCAGTCTAGAGACTAAAGTGCATGTGATCCAACCCGTGATCTTCTCAATTACTTATTATGCATCGGAGAGCTGGACAGTGACCAAAGATGACAGAAGAAGTGACGAAGAAGTGATGCAAATGGGTTGTAAATTCTGTCATACTTGTGATTTTGATTCCATTTTTGGATAAGGTTTGCTAATGAAAACTATAGTGTAGTGCATTTGCTAAATCAATATTTGTGAAATCTAAAGAACAGATTAAGCAAACAGCAAATAATCACAGAGGAGAAAGAGAGATGCTGTACTAGGTAAGATCTCCAAGAAAGGAAGAAGATGTTACGGTCAGAATTGGCTAAGTCAGGAAGAAGAGGTTGGGTGGGCAGAATGTTAGAGCTGACTGAAAAGACAAGTTAAGATGGCAAAGGCCAAATGAAGTGGCCCAGCTAGGCCTTACCCAGTTAATACCAGGAAACAGCACTAGACCTAAGAGTCTCAGTCTTGAAAGATTTCCTCCCCTCAAACAACCTAAGTAGTGTTTTAGGCTCATGAGCGATGTCAAGAACAAAGGACTGGAATCACCCACCAAATTTTGAACTCTCTGCTTCAGTTTGGAGACTAAAGTGCACCTGATCCCGACCATGGTCTTCCCAATCACTTGCTATGCATCAGAGAGAGAGAGCTGGACAATGGTGATTGAAGGAGAATTGATGCCTTTGAGCTGTGGTGCTGGAGAAGAGTATTGAACATGGACTGTCAAGAAAAGTAACAGATATGTCTTGGAGAGGATGAAAACAGCTGCTCCTTGGAGAAAAGGATTTTGAGGCTCTGATTCACTTACTTTAGGCACATTGCCAGAAGATACCAGTCTTTGGAGAAAGAGATCATGCTTGGAAGAGTGGAAGGACAGTTCAGGAGAGGAAGACTATGGATGAGATGAATTGACACACACAGTAACTGAGATAATAAGGGTAAGGGTGTCAGAGACACCTACCTGATTGGCTCAGGATAGAGTGAGGTTCAGACCTATTGTCCATAGGGTCATTATGAGTCATAGTCAACTTGATGGCACATGACAGCAAGAACAATCATTTTTTCTGTACTATAAGTTCTTCTGTCTTTTGCAATTTCTACGGTAGTGGCTCATGTTCCTCCACATTGGTTTACTTATTCTGGCCCTCTATCTCCGGGATATTCGTTTTATTTATGGCTTCCATTCTTCCTTCTACCATTCCCACCATCTTCCATAGTTTCTCAAATAACTCCACTTCAGTGTATTTCTTCAGGCTCCCTGTTTCTGAGGAGTATTAATTTTATTTATGTCTTCTGTATGACTCTGAATCAACATATTTCTTCAGCTTCTCTGTCTCTTGGGTATCCATTGAGTCTGTGGTATGTTATTTTTTTTAAGGAGAAAGCTTATTTTTGTTTTTTTCATAATGTTTGAATCTGCCTGCTGCTTTCTTGACATTATATGAAGGTATTTCTTGCTATGTGTTAGGACATTTCTATTTTGTCTGCAAAAGTTGTTGACAACACTTTATGATGTTATTTATTAGTTGCAGATTTAAAGTGTTCCCTTTATGGGGCAGGGCAATTTCTAATCCTAGAGTCCTTTCTGGGCCTGTGTAATGTGAAAGCTCCCCTCTCCTAAAGTCCTTCAATTTCACCTGTCTGCTGGTTGTATCTTACAAAGTTTAGAATTGTCCTCCATGGTGCTGATCAGTACAGCAACCACAAACCAACTTCCTTAGGCAGGCATCTGCACTCTCTCTATGTGTGGGAGCTAAGAACAAGCCCTACCTTTGTTTACCAGCCCTCTCAGTTCTTATGGCTATTAATCTTAATGAATGCAGACTACCCATCTTTCTCCTTCTGAGCAAATGGTGGATTTGAACTACCAACCTTTTGACTAGCAGCACAAGTAACACATTATTCCACTAGACTTCATTAAAACCACACAAAGAGGGGGAAGGATTGACAATAAATATCTATGCTAACACAACTCAATTCCTAATAGTTTATGAGAGAGACTGACTTGCCCTTGCAACAATGGGTGGAGGGATTGGCATATTTGTACTTAAGTTTCTTCTACAACTCTATAAACCAATGATTCACCACGTTGCTGAATGTTTGCTGGCATCTACTATTGTACAGACGCACCTTCCTTTGTCTATCTCTCCATGCAATCAAGGTTCTACAGCTCTCTCTGACTTATCTTAATGGGGCTATGGGCATCTGAGCTCTGGCCTAGGTGGTTTGTCTCATATACGTTGAATATAGAACTAGTTCACTCCTAACTAGCAGAGCACTGATGGCAGAGTGGATAAAGCATTAGGCTACTAATGATAAAAATGAGTTCTTCAAAACCATCAGCCACTCCCTAGGAGAAAGCTGTAGCAGTCTGCTTCCTTAAAGATTTATAGCGTTGGGACCTGTGGGGAAGTTGTACTTGTCCTATAGAGTTTTTATGAGTCAGAATCAATTTTATATTGGGTTCATTAGCTCACTTCTAACAATAATTCCCTAAATCCTGTGACTTTATTTTCTATTTTCAAATCCCACCTCCAGCATTACTATCTGTGACCTTGAAGAAGCTATGGGCCTTTTTATCTATAAATGGAATGAGTAATAGGTTCTCAACTCAGATTGACTATGTAAAGCTATTGGGCTGTTTGGATCATAGAAAATTGAAAATAGTGAAAATCCCAGAATGTTTAATTATGTTCACGTAAATCCTATGCATAGATCAAGAAGCAGTTGTCTGAACAGGACAAGGAAACACTGCATGGCTTAAAATCAAGATAAGAGAACATCAAGGTTGTATCATTTCCCCATGCTTATTTAATCATTCAAGAAGGTCAACTATATTCAGAAGAATGTTCATTAAGATTGGGGGAAGACTTCACAACAACCTGCTTTATTCTGATGACACAACAGAAAATTTGAAGTATTTGCTGGAGAAGATCAAAGACTACAGCCTTCAAGGTGGATTACATCTCAATATCACAAAAACCAAAAATCCTCACCAGTAGACAAATAGGCAACATCATGGAGTGAAGGAGAAAAGATCAACATTTTACTTGGTTCCACAATCAATACCAATGGTAACAATAATGGGGAAGGAGTGTTGCATCAAGAAAATCTGCTTCAAAGGACCTCCCCAAAGAGCAAGGATGACATTTAAAAGACTAAAGTACACCTGATCGAAACCATAGTCCTTTCAATTCTTTGTTATGCATCTAAAAGTTGGACAATTAATAAATTTGATCCCCCCACAAAAATCAATGTTTTTGAATTGTGACTCTGGAGAAAGGTATTGAATGGACTGCTAAAAGAACAAATAAATCTACCTTAAAGGAAGTGATCTTTAGAGGCAATGATGGTGGAACCTTATCGCATATGTTCTGGGCATACTAGTAGGTAGGACCTGTCCTTTGGAAAAAATATATTATTCTACAAAGATAGTGGAAGAAGAATGTTACAGTTCCTTGCCCACCCTAAACACTTAGCTCCAGGCCTGACCATGTCTTGAGAAGGTCTGACCTATCCTGGCAAGGGGACTAGATGGCCGGATCCTGATAAGGCCCTAGGCCTGATCACATCCTAACAGGACTGCTGCCCTAACTTCCTGAGCAAACCACCATCCTGTCTCTATCCTCTCTCAATCTTTTTAACAACTCCTATTAAAGGAAACTATCTTTGTCTCCCTATACACACACCATTCTGATCTTTTCTGCATGAGATCACTTGGCTTCCCTCTCAGATCTACTTCATAAAGGCCTGTTTGTTTCTTCAGACCAGCTCTTCCCCTTTCTCTCATTCAGCTCTTTTTCTTCTAGCAAATAGAGGATCATCAACAGATAGAATAACCCTCAATGAGATGCATTTACACAGTGAGTGTAACAATGGGCTTGAAAATGTTGGAGATCATGAAGTCGGAGCAAGATAGAGTAAGGTTCAGATCTGTTATTCATAGGGTCACTATGAGTTCTAAACAACTCAGTGGCACCTAACAACAACCACCTCTGAGGTACTTTGAGAATGAGTTAATATAGATTAAACACTTTGAGCCACATCAGGCACATATGCACATTTCATAAGGTGCTGCTGTTCTTATCCTAGTTAAGTGCCTAATCAGAGAATCAGTCTACTTTTGCACCTCCTTGATGTACATGTGAAAAAGTCTAGATTCTCTTCAAGACGTACATACAAGTTCTTTGCCATTTTCCCCCCTCAGCCTGTGCCAAGGAAGCCTTTGAGATGAAGTCAATTTATCCTAGAACCCAACTGAGTCACTGGAAAAAACTGTCCACAGCATTCCCCCTGGTTTCTCTAATCACTTTTCCCCAACCAAAACCCAAAAAAGAAGACAGGGTTCCCTAGACCACAGCCCTGTCTCTCCCACTACTTCCCCTTCCCATAATCCCTCAGAAGCTGATCTGCTAGTTGGGCACTGACTCAAAACAACTGCTTGAAAAACAAAAAGAAACACTGCCAAGCCGGTGCCATCCTCACAGTTGATGTTCTGCTTGAGTCCATTATTGCAATCGCTCAATCTTTCTCCATTTTTTTTCTGTCACTGGATCATTCTATGTCACTGAGGGCTTTCCTCTTCATTAATGATCCTCTACATTATCAAGAATTATATTCTTTGCAGAGCCTAACCCCTACTGAAAACATTCACAAAATATGTGAATAGAAGTCTTCGGGCTACACTTCTTGAAGACAGTTTTTTTGTTCTTTTGGCAATCCATTATGTATTCAATATTCTTCACCAATGTCACAATTCAAAGGCTCAGTTCTTTGCTTTTCTTTATTCATTATGTAATGTGTATGAGGAGACTGAAAATGCCATGGTTTGGATCAGACTCGTAGAACAGACCCTGTAGGACAGAAGAGAATTATGCAGTAGACTGTAAATCTTAATGAGAGTTGTTATGTGCCGTCAAGTTGTTTGCCACTTATAGTGACCCTATGTACAACAGCCCTGAAACCTTCTCTATCCAGGTCAGAGTATAGCGTTTTAACAGAAACCCCAATGAGGGATGATGTTTTGAAACATAATACTCACTAAACTAGTTTAGAAACCAGAAAAAACAACAACAATCTTCATGTATGTGATGATGGAAGGTGAGAGGTAAAAATATAACTCTATTTGATTGGATGCTATGTTTCAAAGAGTAACAAGAATCCAGTATTTTTTAGGATAAAGAAAAAAATGAATATTTTGGAGCAAGACTTCTCTGGTCTTCCTCCAAAAATGTTCAGGGGAGGAGGCAACATTTTAGTTAGAATTAAAGAACTGATTCCAAGTGATTATACTACTTTGTTCTGGGAAAACTGGTTATAAGATGGATCTTTCAAAACTATAATGAGCTAAACAGGAAACACACCACCTTAATGAGAAACAGCCTGGAGCCAGAGCTCTTTTCAGGCATTTTTTGCAGGAAGTGCCAGTATCTAGAATTAATTAACGATCAGTAAGTATATATCTTTGGATGATAAGGGGGCTGTGAATTCAACCTGAGAGAAGCGCTTGTTTCCTCAAGGCCTCCAAAGTAGGTCATACACACATAGAGGTCACGGTCTTCCCGTTGAGCATTCTACCGGTAACTCTGAATAAAACAATAGTAATTGCTGCTTTGATAAAAGTGCTTGGGGATTCCCCTAGACTAACCATGCAGGTACTGACTGTTCAATTCTGGCCCATTGCAACCCTATGTATATCAAAGTAGAATTGCATTCCTAATGGTTTTCAATAGGGAGCTTTGGTGGCCTAATGGCAAGAAGCTACACTGGAAGCTCAAAAGTGCTCGGTTCAAGTCCTCCAGCTCCTCCGCAGGAGAAGGATGGGCAGTCTCCTCCCATGCTATTAACTGCCTCTGAAAATCTACCAGAGGGTCAACTGTGGGTCGGTTCCGCCTATGGTACACAACAACAACAGCAAAAACAATGGTTTTCAATGGGTGATTTTTCCAAAGTAGATTGCCCGCGCTTTGTCCCAAGGCATCTCTAAGTAGATGCAGACTCCCAAACTCCCGGCTAGCAGCTGAACACGAAAATATAAAAAGAGAATATTTCATCTAGAAACACAGTCTCCAAACGCAATAGCTGTAAATCACCCAGTGAACCCTCTGTCAATAAAACACTGTCTTGTAATAAACAGACATCATTGCTAATGGCTTTACTTGTAAACAGCACTGTCTCTTCTATCAGCAATGCACACATCAGTGTATTATTTTATATTCAAAGGTTGTACAAGTGTGTCCATGCACATGATGAAAAAGTTAAACAGGCTCCAAGTCAGAAAGGAAACATTGATAATTCTAATTGTGTTGCCCATTTCTGTCAGCAAGGTCATTAATTAGCTGTGATTTCAGTAAAGTGGCAGGCCTGACTCGTTAAAGTCATTGGTGTTTTTTAAAATGGAAATGGTTCATAACAGTTTAATGGAAGAAAAGAAAAAAGGCCTGAGGACATGCAGAAGTTTCTTCATTAAAAGAAAATTAACCCTGATTTTATAGCACTGTGACTTAATAAGCAATGGTGATGCTTGCCCAAAACATACAAGGCTTTTTAAAAAGACCATATGGCTTGATTATATGCAGTAACTAGACTAAAATTAGGAAGTAATGGAATCATAGGATTTTTAGACCTGGAAGAGCTGCAGTAGATTATTTCATCCAATCTGTGCTATTACTTCCTCCCGACCAGCTCCAGTCTTCGTGCCCATGCATATTTACTGATATGGTAACTGTGTGTCGGTAAAAATGCATTCCTTCCTCTGGGTTATATATTTAAATATTCTAAATGAAAGTCAACTTTCATTTCAAAACACAGATAAATACAGTTCTATTGGAAATGGCACACTAGGACAAAAATTGATCTTCTGTAAGATGAAGAGGGCATTACATAAGTTGAAAGGAACAAGATATTAATAGAAAATCCCTAGAAATTCTACTCTGGTGGTCTAGTGGTAAGATCCTACACTGCAATCCCAAAGGCACAGGATTCAAATCCAGCAACTGTTCCTCAGACAAAAGATGGGTGTTCTTTCAACTGCCTCTGAAAACCTGCTGGAGGATCAGTTATGGGTTGAGTCTGACTCAGTAGCACACAACAACAGCGATAGAAATAAGCAATGCAAATCAAGATAAAACTTCATGTACACATGGACTGCCAAGAAAACAAACAGATTCATCCTAGAGAGGGTTAAACCAGGCTACTCCTTGGAGACAAAGATTCTGGGGCTTTGCCTGACATACTTTGGACATGTTGTAAGGAGGAGGGTGGAGGGACGACAGCAGGAGGGGAAGACCCTCTGTGAAGTGGATTGATTCAGTGACTGGGGTAATCGGGATGGGTGTGTCAGAGGCAATGCAATTGGCACAGGATAGAGCAGAGTTTAGGGCTGTTGTACATAGGGTCGCTGAGTTGCAAACGACTCGACGGCACATAACAACAACAACAACACATATCCTCTAGTAAAATATTTTTACATCCTGGAGAGGGTAAAATCAGGCTGCCCCTTGAAGGCAAGGATTTTGAAGCTCTGTTTGACATGTGTTGCGCATGTTTCAAGGAGGGACCAGTCCTTGGAGAGTGACATTGTGCTTGGGAGAGTGGAGGGACAGTGTAAAAGAGGAAGACCCTGAATGAGATTTGACTCAGTGACCGGGGTTATGGGGGTAGGTATATGGGGGTATTGTCAGACACAATAAATTAGGCTCAGGATAGAGAAAGGTTCAGAGCTGTTGCACATAAGCTCACTGTGAGTCACAGGCAACTTGATAGCACTTAACAACAAATACTAAGAGGCAATCAAGGCACTCCTTCAATGGGGGAGCTTTTCTCACATATTTTGGGCAAGTTGTCAAAATGGACCAATCCTTGGATAAAGACATCATGATGAAAAAGGAGGAAGGTCAGAGAAAGAGAAAAGCATATGAGAGATCACGAGAATGTCACTGGTCGACAAGTTTAAGATCAGCTGTTCATAGGTTTTCTATAAGTGATAGTTGACTCGATGGCACCTAAAAACATCACATGATGAGTCTGATCTTCTAACCAATGCAGAGGCGGTCACATCCCTTCTGAGGATATTCTATAGGTCAAATCTGAGCCCTTGGATGACTACCTGCTTTTATGAGAATAAGACAAAATTAAACAAATAAAAACCCACTCGCACAAAACTGTTTTGTATTGTATTTAACTGGAGGATATAAGTGAGGGGCAAAGGCTTGGGAACTCAGGAGCTCTTTAAATCGTAAGCATCACTTTGTAACTTGCATCACTGAAACCAGGTCACTGGTTTAAATGCCTTTAGCACTTGATTAATTAGTAATCAGAACAGAGTTAGAAGGCTTTCTCTGCTCTGGAACTGGTAATTATCATTCCTGACACAGAATTCAACTCTTGGTAAGCAACAGGCATACTGCTGTCACCATTATGCTCTGTCCCACACTGCAAATTTATTTTAAGGCTTTATTTAGAAAAAAAGACAGAATCCTTGTGGAAAAACTTGCCCATAGCAGACTATTCTTAGTATCTTTTTTTACAAAATCATGTCTATCTGTACTTACAGATGATATAATTGATATTTGGTAAAGTAAAGGGCTTGTGGAATGCTAGTATGTAACTCAGGGAGATATGAAGCATTTTAAAAATTCATTCGATGAATATGAAAAATGAGGGCACTTTTGAAAAGACTGCTGTGTTTCAAGGACCAACAAAGCAACATGGGAAATTTTAAAAGTTGATTTTTTCTTAACAGTTTTGCATACTGTATTTAGCAATAAGAGCATGTACAAACTTTCTAAAACCTGGGCTTACGTAGCACCTTTAATGAAAGATTCTATTGGAAAATCAATCAATGTTTTCTCCATCTACCGTAATGTTTCTTGGCCGTTGTGGTGAAGATTTTTGTTTCTTCGATGTTGAGGTGGTAGCTTACATTCAATGCTTCAGGTCATCTTCATTTTCTACAAGTAAGGTTGTATGACCTGCACAATGAAGTTTGTTGATGATTCTTCCTCCAGTCCTGATGCCACATTCTTCTGCTTAGAGTTCACCTTCTCGAATGATTTGCCAAACATACAGATCGAAGAAATATGCATAAAGGTGCAACCTTGAAAGGATTACAGCTCAATTATCAAGGGAAAAAAATCCGCACCACTAGACCAATAGGCATCATGAAAAGTTGAAAAAAAGATCGACATTGTCAACAATTTTATTTTATTTGGGTCTACAATCAATACCCATGATAGTAGCAGTGAAATAATCAAAATGTGTCATTTGGGAAAATCTGGTGTCAAAGACCTCTCCAAAGTGTCAAAGGGAAAATATGTCAGTGTAAAGACGAAGGAGGGACACAAGAACATGGAAACAGTCCGGATGTCCAACCACGATCAAATGGATTGAGAATTTCTCATACATCACATGGTAAACTACTACACAGCAGGCAGGAGCAACAATTTTGAAAAATACTACCCAACTTAGGAAAGACCAGAGAGCATTAATTATGCTGAGTAAACTAACTCAATCCCATAAAGATAAATATTATATAAGACCATTACTGGAGAAACAGAAATATGAGTAAAAACAACAACAACAACAACAAAAAAACCCAAACAAACCACAAACAAGCAAACGAACAAAACAACAAACCCCATAGCTTTCAGTTCAATATACCTGGCATGTAAAGTCGCATTCTCAGCAGGGGGTCAAACTGGAAAGAATCTTTATTAGGTGGGTTGGTTCCCCCACTCCTTTTATCTCTGGAATTATAAATCTTTCCCACACTTACCTCCTTTACAAATTAAAAATAAAATAAAGACTAAAGAGGACCTGATCCAAGTCATGATATTTCCATTTGCTGCCTATGCATCTGAAAGTTGGTTAAGGATGACTGAAAAATTAATCAATGACTTTGAAATATATTGTTGGAGAAGAATAATGAGTAACCTATGGACCTCCAGAGAACGAATAGTCTGACTTAAAGGAAGTTCTCCTTAGAGGAAAGGGTGGTGAAATGTCATCTCTGATACATTAGACACGGTATCAGGAGTTTCCAGTCCCTGGGGAAAAAAATACATCATCTTTGAAAACAGGTCAGTGGAGGAGAAGACAAACTTTAAGGAAGTAGATTGACACAATGACTGTATCAATGAGCTGGAATGTGGTAGAAATAGTGAGGATGATACAAGATACGGCAAGGCTCTGATTTCTTTTTTCATAGGGCCATTATAAGTTGCAGTAGCTAACAACAACATTGGAAAAATACATGTAAAATATCAATTGTAATTCAGAACTGGAATGTAAGTAAACAAATTACTAGCCATCAATCAATTGCCAGTCTTCAGTATAGGATGCTACTTAAGTTACCAAAAATAAAAAACTGTCTTAAAACTCCTGTCCATGAATGGCTGTTGGCACCTGTTACAGTTAAGTATTTATAAACAACAAAAAAACGAAGAAAGAAAATATTGTTAAAAAACTTTGTGGAATAATGAATGGTTCCTTGACCTCTAGTGAACAGCTGGAGTGAAGTCATCATCCAATTAGAGTACCATGCAGTCTAGGTTCTCTACATTCTTTTTGCTGTATCCTTTCCAGAATCTTAAAAACAAACAAACAAAAAAAAAAAAAAAAAAAACAGAAACCACACTAGTGGCTAAACGTAAAAAGCTCAATTGCTAACTAAAAGCTCAACTGCTTACTAGCTGCTTTGAGGGAAAAAGTTATATCGTTCTGCCTCCATAAAGATTCATAATCTTGGAAATACTATTAAGTTCATCTACTCTGTCCTCTGTGGTTTCTTTGAGTTGGAGTCAATTTAATGGAATTAGATTTGTTGCTGTTTTTTGTTTGCTTTTAATTTTTTTTAAACCCTAGATTCAACTTTGGATTTTTTTTAAAAAAGTTAATATAATCAGTCTTAACATTCCATGATCCAAAAATCTCTTTGCAAGAGTCTCTATTTGCAGACTCAGTAAATGATTGCTTCCCAGTTGCAAATGTTGGCATGGTGGTTGGTCATATTTAAGATGGGTGATGCTGTCAAGCTAGGTTCCAAATGGTTCCAAAGCTCAGCCTTCTGTAGAATCACAACATATATTGTTAAATGAGAATTAAATCCTGATTATTTGGAGCAACAGAAATTTGCTGGTTTTTTTCTTTGTCAGAAGCAAATATCCCACTAGATATTGCAACATCTACACTGCTGTATCTTAAGACAAAACTTCCACTGATAATCCAATAAATCAAATATACATTCTAAAAGTAATAAAATGGTACAAAGACCATTAAATCTGAGGACAGTTTGAAATGAGCACCTTAGGTAAATGACTTTGGAAATAGCACTTTTAATGAAAAGGGGGAAACAATCTGTTGAAGGAGTGAGGGGAATGGATTAAGAGATAATAAGCATAAATGCAATAAGACAGACTTGATGTTTTCCACAGTTCTTAATGGAATACAGATTAACATATTTCAATGAACAGATGCTGCCCTGGGCATGCTCACCAGGATGTACCAAGAAATTTGGAGGACAGCTACCTCGTCAACTGACTAGAAGAGATCCATATTTATTCCCATTTTAACAAAAGGTGATCCAATAGAATGTGGAAATTCTTGAATACTGTCACTAATACTACACAAACAAAATCCTGACCCACCCAAAAACTACTGAAACCACACATCAGTACATCAACAGAGAATTGTCAGAAATACAAATGAGTTTTAGAAGAGGCCATGGCACTAGGAACGTCATTGCCAATGTTAGATGCATCTTAATTCTTAATTGAAAGCGAAGAGAACCAGAAGAACATCTTTTTATTGACTATATAAAGGCATTTGGCAGTGTTGATCACAATAAATTGTAGCTAACCTTGGGAAGAATGGGAATCCTAGAACTCACGCGTACGTTGCTGTTGTTGTTTTATGCCACCAAGTTGCCTACAACTCATAGCAACTCTATGCATAATAGCTCTGAATCCTGTTCTATTTTGAGCCAATCTCACTGTCTTTAATATATCTACATTCATTACCCCAGTTATTGTCAATCCACCTCGTCTGGAGTCTTCCTTTCCTGTGCTGTTCTTTGACCTTTCCAAGCATGATATCCTTCTCCAAAGATTAGTCCCTCCTGGCTATGTGCCCAAAGTATATGAGATAGAGTCTCAAAATTCTTGCCTCCAAGGAGCAGCTTGGTTTAACCTTCTACAGGACAGACCTGTTAGTTCTCTTGGTAGTCCATGGCATGCTCAAAACTCCTCTTCAGTACCACAACTCAAAGGCATCAATTCTTCTGTCATCCTTGGTCATTGTCCAGGTCTCTGAAGCATAGCAAGACCATGGCCTTGATCAAGTGCACCTTTGTCTCTAGACTGACATCTTTGTTCTTCAGCACTCTGAAGAGGTCCCTGACAGCAGATTTATCTTATGCAGTTTGTCTTTCAATTTCTTGACTGCTGGTGCTGAGAGTGTTGATTGTGGAACTGAGCAGGCTGAAATGTTTAACAATCTCAATCTCTTCTCCTTCTATCACTCTGCTGTCAATTGGCCCAGTAGTGAGAATCTTTATTTTCTTGATGCTGAGCTTCAATCCATATTGAAGACTATAGTCCTTGACCCTCAGACCAGGAAGCAGTCCTCAAAACAGAGGAAGGGAACAGTGTGTGGTTCAAAATCAAGAAAGGAATGTCTGGGTTCTTTACCCATACCTTGCCAATTGTTTCTACATGTGGAACAGATCATTTCAGGAGGCTGGACTGTATGAGAAAGAATGTCAAATCAGGATTGGAGGAAGATTAATCAGCAAATTATGTTATGCAGAAGACACAATCTTAATTATCAAAATGGAAGAGGTTGCTACAGAAGGTCAAGGACTGTAGTTTTCAATATGCATTGCAGCTCAACAGAAAGAAAGCAAAGGTTCTCACCACTGGGCCAATTTGCAGCATCATGACAGACGGAGAAAAGATTGAGGTTGTTAACAATTTCATTTTTCTCAGGCCCACAATCAACACTCTTCGCACCAGCAGTCAAGAAATTGAAAGTCAAGTTGTTTTGGGAACGTTTGCTGTCAGGGATCTCACCAGAGTGCTGAACAGTAGTAACAATGTCAGTCTGAAGACTAAGGGCTGCCTGATCCAGGCCATGGTCTTTACAATTACCTGCTAGGCACCAAAGAGCTGGACAATTACTAAGGATGACAAAAGAATTAATGCTTTTGAGTTGTGGTGCTAGAGTCATATACTTTGGGCATGGGACCAGTTCTTGGAGAAGCATATCAAGTTTGGAAGGATAGAGGGTCAGTACAGGTGAAGAAGACCCTAGATGAGATGAATTGGCACAGTGACTGTGCAATGGGGGCAGGTGTGTGTCAGAGACAGTGATATTGGCTTCAAGATAGGTCACTGAGGGTCATAGTTGATCCAATGACACATAACAACAACAGTTCTTGAAGCAAGATAAAAATAGTCCACAGGATCACTTCTTTTCATAAGCAGATAAAAGATGTGTATCATTACCTCTAATGCATTATCTTATAGAGAAAATATACTATTCCACCATTCTGATACATTGACATCTTTCCCTGTGACTTACCAAATGGAAGAAAAAAACACCCAAAAAATGAAACCACATTAGGCTCATGGTTTTATTATATACATTATACAAATTTTTCATCCTAATTCAATCTATTTCTCAAAAAAAATGAAATAAAAATAAAGTGAGAGTAGTGGGAATGTTAATTTCCATCAAGTATTTAAAGCTACTTTCTTTTGTTAAGAATAAAAGCTCCCTGTATTCATGCTTGTAAATTGTCTATAAGCCTTTTATACTCTGAGAAAGCAAATTTCTCTTCTAAAACCAGTCAATTATTATATGTTTGCTATAGTGGCACAGACTTACTAAGACATGTACTCTTAAGTGTAACTATCTATGGTAGCTGCACTTTATTTCCCCTTTCTTTTCTATGACGATAATTTTCCTTTTCTTTGATATATCACCAACACTTACAATTGACTCATACTGTGGAGGAATCATTATAAAGTAAAGAAGAAAAAAATGTAAGCTAAATACAAAATTACACACTAAACATAGTATTAATAGCAACTTGATCTGACTTTAAAACATCATGTTACTTCTTGGAACCAATGAACCATTATTGTTTTCCTGAGTGTCACAAACTAGTATGTTTGTTGTTAAGAACTGTCATATTTAACTCAAATTTGTAATCAAGAAGTTTTAGGACAGTCTGTTCCTAAGTAGGAGTTTTCCATAAAACAGACATTCTTAACCCATAACTTATTGTAATTACAAACAGAATAGTTTACAATTGGCTTTAGGGCAGAGGGGACTGTAGGGTATGCAGAGGCCACATAGCCCAGAACTCCAGGCTCAAAGGAAGACTTGTCAGGGGCAGTGTCTAAAATGAGACCATATTAGGGTGAGTGAAGGTAAAAACTTCTCAGGAATAGCAAATTAAGGACTAAATAAGACCTGAAGCAGGAAAAAAACTTATGACTTTCAGGGACCATTAAGTAAAGTTCCTCAAAGGAAAATGGGGAATTTTTAGAGACAAAAGTCAAATGTAAATATGATAGAATTCAGCCCTAGATGCTGTTTTACCAGCATAAAGCCATTATTATAGAGTGAATATGAAAATCCAAGATGGGGGGGGAGGGCTGAGGCAGAAGGGTGAGGAAGTGGAGTGGAAGAGGATTAGTCATGGGTTCTCACAATTTGTTGGGTGAGGGTTGAGGGAAGGATCTTGTGTGAAAACAATGTATTCAAATTTTGTAAACAAACATATAAAAAAATAAGAAAATAGAATGTATATGAATAATTGTATGAAACAATGTCAATGAAAGATTGTATAAAACACAATGTACATGAATGAAACATACTATAAAGGCATTATTAAATGAAAATAATAAAAACATTTTTAAAATGTAAGTTAAAACAGCAGGAAGTGATTGGGAGATTTTTTAAACAGATTGTGTGATCAAATTTGAACTTTGTTAAGGTCATCCTGACTCTCATCTAGAAAATGGATTGGAGACAGATCTTAATACAGGTTGTTTTTTCCAATCATTTCCACGAGAGGTAAGTGTCTTCACATCTAAAATACTGGCATCAAAATTTGAAAGATAGAACAGATTGGAGAGAAGGGGGAAGTGAAACAAAAATCCCATTAATAGGAGGATGGAGAAGGAAGTCGACACATCTTTCGTGGAAGAACACTGGAGACAATAGCCTTAGACAGGATCCTGGTTCCACCAGCTACTACTGAAAGATATTAAAGATCTTTCCCTGAACTACTTTTTCTTTCAAAAAATGGAAATAAAAAGCAACAAAAAGTGATCAAAATAGATCTTTTATAAATTTAATGATTATTTTGAATCCTGATCAAAATGCTAAAAAATTTATTTTAATCAAGGTGTGATAAATAGTAAGTGCTCATAAGATTGTTGATGTTGTTGTTATGTGCCATCGAGTCCTTTGCAACTCATAGCGACCCTATGTACAACAGTCCTAAACCCTGCTCTATCCTGTGCCACTAGCATGGCCTCTGACACACCCATCCCGATTACCCCAGTCACTGAATCAATCCACCTCGAAGAGGGTCTTCCCCTCCTGCACTGTCCCTCCACCTTACCAAGCATGATGTCCCTCTCCAAGGACCTATCTCTCCTTACAACATGTCCAAAGTATGTCAGACGAAGCCCCAGAATCCTTGCCTCCAAGGAGTAGCCTGGTTTAACCCTCTCTATGGTGAATCTGTTTG
>NW_006399908.1:4010990-4018268 GCF_000299155.1 Elephantulus edwardii | reverse complement strand
CAGATTTCTTGGCACAACTAGGTGAGCACATCCAGGGCAGCATCTGTTAGCTGAAATATGTCAATTGGTATACCATCTATTCCTGGGGCCTTATTTTTTTTTTGCCAGAAGAATTTGTACTTTATTTATGCTTTATCAAATATGCAAAGGTATTTGACTGTGTGTATCAATCATTGAAAAGCATAGGCTTCCCAGAACACTTAATTATGTTCACATGAAACCTACACCTAGACCAAGAAACTACTGTCAAAAAAGAATGAGGAACATTTCATTGTTCAAAATCCAGAAAGTTGTGCATCAGGGCTATGCTATACTCTTTCTCCATACCATCTCAATCTGCATGCCGAACAAACTATTTGAGAAGCTGGTTTGACATCAGCGTTGGAAGAAGACTCATCAACAACCCGTGCCCCGCAGATGACACAAACCTGCCCGCTGAAAGTGAAGACCTGAAACTCCCGCTGCAGAAGATCAAATCCTTCAACATGGATTACATCTCAATCTCATCAAAACAAAAATCCACACCTGGGCCAATAGGAAACATCCGGCAAATGGAGAAAAGTTTGAAATTGACAATAAATTCCTTTTACTTGGAACCACGTTCAACATCCCTGGCATCACAGTCAATAAATCAAAAGACATTTTGCATTGGGAATGTTTCCCGTCAGGAACCTCCTCAAAGCACTGAGGAGCAATGACGTAATTTTGAAGACAAAGATGCGCCTGATCCAAGCCATGGTCCCCGCAATCACTTGCTGTACATCTGAGAACTGGACATTGAATAAGGATGACAGGAGAAAATTCAATGTCTTTGAGTTGTGGTGTTGGAGAAGAGTTTTGAATATGCATTCTGGGGCCTTATTTTGTGCTATTTCCTTCAAAGCAGCTTGAACTTCTTCCTTCATCCCCATAGGCTCTTGCTCAAATGTTATTGCATTAAATTCCTCTGTATCTGCCAATTCCTTTTGATACAATGACTCAGTACAGTCCTTCCATATTCTTTTAATACTTCCTGGATCGTTTCGTATTCTGCCTAAAGCATCCTTGATTATAGCAACTCTAGGATTGAATTTGTTCTTCAGTTCCTTGAGCTTAAGAAATGCTGAACAAGTTCGGCCCTTTTGATTTTCCGACTCTAGCTCCTCACACATTTCATTGTAATATTTTGCTTTGTCATTCCGAGCTGCCTTTTGGAATCTTCTGTTCATCTCTTTAGTATCTTGAATTCTTCCTTTGCTTTGGCTTCTTTAAGCTCCAGTCAATCTTCAGAGTTTCTTCTGACATCCATTTTGGTCTTTTCTTCTTCTTTTGTCTTTGTAATGACCGTTTGCACTCTTCCTGGATGATACATTTGACATCCTCCCACAACTCATCTGGTCTTCGCTCATTAGTGTTCAAGGCCTCAAACCTGTTCCTGAGATGATTCTGAAATTCAGGTGTGATGAAATCAATGTCGTATTTTGGCTCCTGTGGATTTGGTTTAATTTTCCTCAGCTTCAGCTTGAACTTGCATATGAGTAGTTGGAGGTCTGTTCCACAATCAGCTCCTGGCCTACTTTTTACAGCTGATATTGAGCTTCTCCAGCGTTTTTTTCCACAGATGTAATCCATCTGATTTCTCTGCATACCATCAGGTGACATCCATGTGTATAACCTGCGTTTATGTTTCTTGTAAAATGTTTTTGCAATGAATAAGTCACTGATTGTACAAAATTCAATCATTCTATCTCCAGCTTCATTCCTGTCACCAAGACCATATTTTCCAACTACTGATTCTTCTTCTCTGTTCCCAACTTTTGCATTCCAGTCACCCATTATTATCAATGCATCTTGATTGCATGTTCGATCTGTCTCTGACTGTAAAAGTTGGTAGAAATCATCTATTTCTTCTTCTTTGGCTCTGGTTGTTGGTGCATGTATCTGAATGTTAGTGGTATTCACTGGACTTCCTTGTAAGAGTATGGATATAATCCTGTCACTCACAGTGTTATACTTCTAGATGGATCTAGAAATTACTTTTTTAACTATGACAGCAACCCCATTTTTCCTCACCTTTTCATCTCCCGAGTAATATATCATATGATCATCTGACTCAAAATGCCCCATGCCAGTCCATCTCATCTCATCTCTCCAATGCCTAGTAAGTCAATATTTATGCGTTCCATTTCTTTCTTAACAATTTCTAATTTTCCTACATTCATGGTTCTCACATTCCATTTCCAGTCACTAGTGTCTGCTTACAACTGTTCCTCTTCTTTTGTATTTCCATACTTGAAAGTTCTACCTAGGTTGCCCTTTCTGTTAGTCTATGTGTCCTCAAAAGATAGCAACTGTTAAATTGCAAAAGACATTAAGTAGAAACAATACTAGCAACATCCATCAACTTAGTGGCATTGGGGGAAATGGCCATGTTAGTGGAAGGGTAGAAATTGAGGCATATTATAGTGGCCAAAAGAGAGCAAGACGGATGAGATACAAAGACGAGTCTTGAAATAGGTGTGTATGTGTCTGGTGAATGAGAGGTAAGATGATGGTAAGAGTAAAAAAAAACAAAACCAAAACTTATTTTTTTAAAAAAAAATTTAAGAGAAGTGTTACTTGTGAATGCTTAAGACCTAAGGGAAATAATAGAGAGAAAGGGCATCTCTAATAATGATCTATAATAATGTAAACTCTGCATGAGGAATGGAGTTCAGAACACAGAAGAGAGATAAGTCATAGAAGAGAGCACACATGAAGAAATGGAGAAATTGAAACAGGAATAGGAGAAATACTAATAGAAAATGCATTCGTTAAAAGGGCTTTCATCTAGAGTGTGACAAGAACCTCTTACGTGAGTTTTGTCCCTCTCAATCTATTCTTTAACACATTTTGATAGACTTGCAACAATCAGACATCACTCTTCTCAAAGTCTCCCATTGACTCCCCATTCCCAGCCATATGAAACGCAGCCTACTCAGTATTTCCTGCTAGGCCTTCAGCCACATGGCCCTTATTTGTCCTTTCAGTCTCTTCTCCCCCAACCCCACTCCCACTGACCCTTTAATAAAATTTTGTATTGGTTTGCATACAAAATTTGTATATATTGTATATCAATCACATTTACTGTATTTCACACATTCTTTCGTTTACATTGTGTTTCAAATGATCACTCAAATACATCCTGTTTTATAAAATTAGCCACCACTGACCTACACCTAGTAGTATCTCATCTTTTCAGGTCACCTTTGGATCTTTCTTAATTCCTTCACCATCACCCACATTGCCCCATCAAACTGTTATGGCAGTGATGTTCTCCACTCCCTAATCTCTTTCTCTTTCCCTTTTGGACCTTTATACACACCTTACTAGTTATCCCTCTATTTTTATAATAGCGGTCTTATGCAGTTATTTGTCCTTGTGAGATTTAGCTCACTCAGCATAATGTTCTCTCTAATCTCTCACATTATATGGTATTTTACCAAGTCATTGCTCCTTAGTGCTCTGTAATATTCTATTGTGTGAATGTACCATAATTTCTCAATCTATTCATTTGTTGATGAGCATTTGGGTTGTTTCCATTTTCTTGCTATTGTAATTAACGCTGCTGTGAACATTCGTGTACAAATCTCTGTGTCTCCATACTATCTTCCTTGGAGTATATTCCTAACAGTGCAATAGCTGCATTCTTACATACTTGCTCTGAGTTCCAATTGATCATGACAAATTATTTTTTAAATATACTGTTGGAGTCTATCAGCAAGATTAAGTAAATTAAGAAGAATTGGTGGTAGTTCATTTAAAAAAAGCAAAGGCCAGATGGAGATGGCCATATCTCACCTTTACAAACGTCACTGGCCCTGGCAACACAAAACGAATCTCCATGATGTCAGATATGTCCCCCACGCTCCCGTATCTCTTTCTACTCATCCCAAAAACAATCTTACTGCTTTACTAGGTACAAAATCCAATATGATAGCTCATATACCACAAAGAGCCATATTGGGGAGCAGGATACAGTAAGGACAACTTTCAAAATGTGCTTGCAGGAACTTCAGCTTTGAGCCTCATGCCTTATGGCTAGTATTACAAAGTCCTTGGTCCTGTCAATATTGGCTCCTCCTGCCCGTCAGCTGTCCAGCAAACATGAGTAAAAGCTCTTAGCTTAGCTCTGGGTTGTCTCTATCTCCCGTTAGCTCTCTGATTCTCTGCTTTGGCCATGGCTGCTGTTGCAAGAATGTCTGGGCCAAAAGAATGTGTTACATTTCCTTGCTTCTTCTTTGTTTGTAAGAGAAGATCTTTCTTTCTGCTGCTGAATCCATCCAATTTAAAGGTAAGTCTATCCAATTACCTTGATTACCTTGTGGATTGGGGAGACTGCCTGATTCCTTTGTGGATTTGTTAAAATGTTCTATTCATCTATTCCCATTCACCCACATGGCAAAGTCAAATTCAATGGCTTTGAAAGCATTTTAAACAAAACTTTTCACACCACAGTTCATTTTCAATATTTGGAAGAATTTATTTATGAAGCCATCGGAGCCAGGACTTTTCTGGGGAGGAGCCTTTTTATGATCTGCTCAATATTTTGTAATGAGTCTGTTCAAGTATTCTACAACTGTTTGTGTCAGTCTGGGAAAGGTGTGAGTCTCTAGGATTTTGTTTAATTCCTCTAGATTTTCAAATTTATTAGAGTACAGCTTTACATAATATTTCATTACTACTGATTTAATTTCAACTAGTTCTCTTGTGATGTCACCTCTTATTTATTCGAGTTCTTAGTGCCTTCTCTTACTTTTGTTAAGTTTGCCAAGGGTTTGTCTATTTTATTGACCCTTTCAAAGAACCATTTCCTGTCCTTGTCAATGGTTTCAATTGTTTTTCTGTTATCTACCTAACTGATTTCAGCTCTTGTCCTTGTTTGCTTTCTTCTAGAGGCTCTTTGGTTACTTTATTGTTCTTTTTTTATTTGATGGAGGCATTGAGTTAGATCATTAAATTTGCTTCTTCTTTTTTATTATATAGCATATAGTTTGCCTATTGCAATGAACTGCCCCCAGAGGACTGCAAACCCAGAGACTTTTGATATGTTGTGTTTTCATTTTCATTTGTTTTGGAGAACTTTTAAATTTCATTTTGTATTTCTTCTATAACCCAATATTGTTCTAGCAGAGTATTATTTAGCTTCCAAGTAGGTAATTTTGTGTTTTAACCTCTTGTGGTTAATATGTTTTGTGGCTTTGTGATCTGAATGTTGTTGTTGCTGTTGTTATGTGCCGTCGAGTCATTTGCGACTCATAGCGACCCTATGCACAACAGCCCTAAACCCTGCTCTATCCTGCGCCAACCGCACTGCCTCTGACACACCCATCCCGATTACCCCAGTCACTGAATCGATCCATCTCATAGAGGGTCTTCCCCTCCTGCGCTGTCCCTCCACCCTCCCAAGCATGATGTCCCTCTCCAAGGACCAGTCCCTCCTGGCAACATGTCCAAAGTATGTCAGACGAAGCCCCAGAATCCTTGCCTCCAAGGAGTAGCCTGGTTTAATCCTCTCCAAGATGAATCTGTTTGTTTTCCTGGCTGTCCATGGTACATTCAGTACTCTTCTCCAGCACCACAGCTCAAAAGCATCCACTCTCCTTCTGTCCTTCCTAGTCATTGTCCAACTCTCCAATGCGAATAGATACTTTATATTATTTCAATGGTTTTTTACTTTGTGGAGGTTTGCTTTGTGTTGAATGCATGATTAACTCTGGAGAATATACTATGTGTCCTTGGAAAGAAAGTAAATTGAGTTTTAGTTGGGTGCAGCACAAAGGTCAAGTTGGCTAATTGTGTAGTTTAGATTTTCTGCGTTTTTAAGTTTCTTTGGCGTTTTACCTATGTTTGGTACGTGTGGTGTGTTAGAGTGTCCAACTACTTTTGTGGAACTTTCTATTTCTTTCTTCAAGTCTCTTAACCATTGTTTTGTACATCTTTTTGCTCTATCATTTGGTGCATAAATATTGATCTATTGTGCCTTTACATTATATAGTGGTGGTTTTCAACCTGAAGTCTATTTTATTAGAGATTAGTATTGCCACTTCTGCATTTTTGTGGATGTCATTTCCTGAGTATATATTGACTATATACTTTTCCCCCCAGATTTTTAATTTTTCAGTCTGTCTTTTTCCTTATTTCTTAAGTATGTCTTTTCTAGGCAACATAGTGATTGGTTTTGGTTTTATATCCATTTTGCAACCTTTTTTCTCTTAATTGGTGCATTTAAGCCTTTTACATTAAGTGTGATTGTTGACAGGCCAGATTTTATCAATGGCATTTTTCTGTGTTTCTTTTTCTGCACTTTCTGGTTATTATGGTCCATCTACTTTTGTTTGGTGTCTTGGTGTAAAGGACTTCCCTTAAAATTTCTGCTTTGGTCTGTTTTGATAAATTCCTTAAATTCCTGCTTTCCTGTAAATGACCTAATTTCTTCTTCATATTTGATGGACATCTTCACTAGATACAGGGTTCTTGAGTGGCAATAGCTTTCTCTCTGCCTTTTGTATATGGTACCTAAATGTCTTCTTGTTCTTACGATTTTTGCTGAAGCATCAGAGTTTAATCTAATCTCCTTCGTTGTTTTACCCATGCTGCCTTTAGTGCTCTGTCCTCATCTTCAGTTTTGGAGAATTTTCCTTCAATATACGCCTTAATGTTTTTCTTTTAGGATCTGGTTTGTTTAGAATTTGCTGAGCTTCTTTATGTGGATTTCCTCATTCTTCATGATACCTGGGGAGTTTTCTTCCAGTTAACTTTTCTCCAATTTTCTCAATGTTTTCCATGCCCTCTTCCTGTTCTAGAGTTTCAATTTCAGATAGATAGATAGATAGATAGATAGATAGATAGATAGATATAGATAGATAAATAGAGTTCCCTTTGATGCTATCCCACATGATTCTAATTTTTCTTTGTTTTCTTTCCGTCTCTTTTCTGTTTTTTCTTCTACTATGTTCCCATATCAGCTGTGAAAACTAGGCCAGGAGCTGATTGTGGAACAGACCACCAACTACTCATATGCAAATTGAAGCTAAAGCTGAGGAAAATGAAACCAAATCCAAGGCAACCAAAATATGACTTTGAGTCTATACCACCTGAATTTCAGAACCACCTCAGGAAGAGGTTTGAGGCTTTGAACACTAATGAGCGAAGGCCAGATGAGTTGTGGGAGGATATCAAGGGTATCAAGGAGGAAGAGTGCAAACGGTCATTGCAAAGACAGAAGAGGAAGAAAAGACCAAAAGGGATGTCAGAAGA
>NW_006399908.1:4001908-4009198 GCF_000299155.1 Elephantulus edwardii | reverse complement strand
GACAGAGCAGAGTTTAGGGCTGTTGTACATAGGGTCACTATGAGTCACAAGCGACTCGACGGCACATAACAACAACAACAACAACATGTTCCCATTGAGGTTCTTGTCTTCTAGCTCACTGACTCTCTGTTCCATCTTTTCTGTTTGACTTTTTTGTCCCTTTGACATGTTGGAGACCTCTACCATTTTTGTCTTGATATTATGAATTCCATTTTCATGCGTTTTTGTTATGTGCCGTACACTCTTTGTCTTATTATGTTTGGTTTGTTTTTTTTCTTTAATATTTGTACCTTTTTTTCAGAAGGTCAAGGACTATAGCCTTTAATACAGATTGAAATTCAACATCAAGAAAACAAAGATTCTCACCACTGAACTAATTGGCAGCATCATTATGGATCGTAAAGAGATTGAGGTTGTTAACAGTTTTAGTTTGCTTGGTTCCACAATCAACACTCTTGGTACCAGTATCCAAGAAATGAAGAAATGGATTGTATTGGGAAAGTCAGCTGTCAGGAACCTCTCCAAAGTACTCCAGCACAACAGCATCAGGCTGGAGACTAAAATGTGTCTGATCCAGGCCATTGTCAGTGAGTAGGGATGATAGAAAGAGAATTGATCTCTGTGAACTGTGGTGCTGGAGAAGAGTGTTGAGATACCATGGACTGCTAGGAGAACAGACAGGTTCGTCCTTGGGAGGGTGAAACCAGGCTGCTTCTAGGAGGAAGGATTATGAAGCTTCGTCTGACATACTTTGGGCATGTTCCAAGGAGGGACAAGTCCTTGGAGAGGTACATCATGTTTGGGAGTGTGGAGGGACAGCGCAGGAGAGGAAGATCCTTGATGAGATGGATTTTTTCAGTGATTGGGGTAATGGGAGTAGATGTGCCAGAGACAGTGAGATTGGCATAAGATAGAGCAGGGTTTAGAGCTCTTGTACTTATAGAGTCACTATGAGTCACAAGTGACTTAATGGCACATAACAACATCATCAACAACAACAATGACCTCTTTTTCTATAGTTTCAAGTCTTTCTTCTAATCCCATTGCCCCAGTTACTGTGTCAATCCATCACATCCAGGGTCTTCCCTTCCTGTGCTCTCCCTCCACCCTTCCAAGCATGCTATCCATCTCCAAAGACTGGTCCCTCCTGGACACGTGTCCGAAGTATGTGACAAAGAATTTCAAAATCCTTGCCTACAAAGAAAAAGTTAGTTTCATTCTTTCTGTGACAGACCTATTTGTCCTCATGGTAGTCCATAGTATGTCTAGACAGTAAGTGAAGTTTTTCTTATATGTGTTGGGCTTGTGTCTGTTGTGTCTGCATAGGCTGGTGATAGTTCTTTAACTTTTTTAAGTTATTGATTAGTTGCAGGCTTATAAATCTTCCATTTATAGGAGAGGGACATTCACTCTACTGGAAATGCTTTCTGGTCCTGTACAGTAGAAAGTTTTCCATTCAAGTCTTTTTGATCTGCAGAGTTGCCCTGAGGGAATCTCACTGGAGCATTGACCAAATATCCTAGAGTCTATTTTGTCTCTAGTATTCAGGGTA
The DNA here is from genome assembly GCF_000299155.1 of Elephantulus edwardii. Lineage (NCBI taxonomy): Eukaryota > Metazoa > Chordata > Mammalia > Macroscelidea > Macroscelididae > Elephantulus > Elephantulus edwardii. The sequence goes on along the minus strand of NW_006399908.1, from coordinate 4,007,646 downwards.
TGGCCCAAAGAGTGTTCGCCAACTGAAGCAGTTTCTCTGCAGGGGAGTAAGAGGCTGCTCCCTCCCTCCTCAATGTGCCTTCTCTGAGAGAGAATCTCTCACCTGAGTGTCGCCTGCTGCCTCTCCTAAAGTCTATTATTGTTCTAGTTTTGCAGCAGTGCAGGCCTGGTGACCACCTTCCCCAACTCCCAGTCTCTCCTTGCTCTGGTTTCCACTAGTCTTTGCAATCACTATAGATATCCAAATAGACCACTCTTTCATGTCATTGTATCTTTGTCAAAGTTGTATGACATCCACCTGGAAATATCTTGTTCAATTTTAAGGCCAGATTCAGAAAGTCTTTATCCTTGTCTTGTGTTTTATGCAAACTTTACATTGGCACCAACTAATGCTATTATACAAGTAAAATTATTCTCTGTTTTTATCCTAGGTACTAGACTTTAAGGCCTCAAGAGTAAAGGCCACTTACTATTCAGTAGGTTCTTAATAAATATTGAACTCAACTATAAAAATACTAACAGTATTATTACTGACATCTCCTAATTCAAGTATATAAAACTGAGGGATTTTTTCCACATGGAGTTACAAAATCTATTTACTAATACAAGGATGAAGGAAGCAGAATGGATGTCTGTTTTATATTGCACGCTTATATTTTAGAGCTAGCCAAATGCCTACAACATAAGTTGCTGGAAATAAGGGAAGGCAAGAGGCCAATATTCCCACTGTGTGCTCCTTGGCACTCTCCTTAAAGAATTTGCTAGTTCTCTAAAATAAAGATTTGGATTCCAGCCATAGGTTAAGATTTGCCTTATAATATAAGTACTGAGAATTTAAGCTGCTTTCCTATCATAAACTATTGTAAACTTCTTTCACAAAAACAATCAAGTGATATGATCTTAGTTGTTAGAATTCTCAGAATTGCCTCTTTATTGAGAACAACATTCTCAAGTCAGTTACTTAACTAACAATTTGGGTTTTTGTTGTTGTTGGGTTGGGTTTTTTGTTTGTTTTTCTGTTGGATTTTTTTTTCTTTTTCTTTTTCTTTTTTTAGTTTTTAGAACAGGATAATATGTACAGGGCATAAATATCAAACCACAAAGGAAGATATAGGCCAGCACTCTACGAAACACCTTTCTAGATGATAATGTTCCGTATTTGTGCCACCCAATAAGGTAATTGCTACCATATGTGGCTATTAAATACTTGAAATATAACTTGTGTGTCTGAGAAACTGATTTTTTCCCCTTTCACTTTAATTAATTCAAATTGAAATTACAATAGCCACATATGGCTGAGGGTCAACATATTGTTATTGTTACGTACAGTTGAGTTGGAACCAGCTTATAGATGACCTTACAGTGGGTTTTAAGGATCAGTATAACTGCATAGGAGGAGATTGCCCAGCTTTCTTTCCATAGAGCAGCTGGTGGATTTAAACCACGTGCTTTTTTGAGCTGGCAATACAGGTCCTTAGCAATAGGCCACCTGAGCTCCCTAATATTAAACCTATTAAATCGTATAAAATGTTGTTGTGAGCCACTCACTTGATTCTGACTTGTAGCATCCTCATGTGACTGAGTGAATAAATGTGAATAAATCCATAATGTTTTCTTAATAGAAGTAAATCTTTCCTAATAGAAGCAGATCACCAAGTCTTTCTTCAGTGGAGCTTCTCAGTGGAGTTAAGTACTAACTTTTCAGTTAGCAGTTAAGTACTTAACTGTTACACTATTGCTGTTGTTGTTGTTGATTGCCATGAAGTCGAGCATGACTCTTAGAGACCCTATGGACGAAAGACTTGAAGCCCCTCTACAACTATTGGCATTTATCAAGGTTCATAGAGTTTCCAGAGTCATGTTGTCTAGGAAATGGATGCCACTCCTACTTCCAAGGCTGTCTTAAACTGGGAGCTCCACCATTATGGCATTTGAAACCCCAATGGCACAAGGTTCAGCATCACAGTAATTCCAGGTTACCACAGTACAGCATTTTGAGGGAAAAGTGCTGTACCAGGGCGGAATGGATAGTGTAATTTCTTTTTGTTTTGCTTCCTCCAGCCACTAAGCATCTCTTTGACGATATCCCCATATCAAGAGACTTTTAAACATATTTCTAGCAGTATTTCACACAAATACAAATAAAAATGTATGCAAAAAAACAGAATACAAGTGACAGAAACAACTTTGAACCTTGATATTTCATTCAATATGATATTTTACATCTTTCCATATCAGTGTATAAGGACTTGTCTCATATAGCGTGGCAAGTTATTACTTTTCACTATTCATAGCTATTTTGTCCTTGTTCAGATTTTTGCTATGAAAAACAATTCATAATAAAAAATTTAAGAGATCCCCAAGGTTATCCATGTATTCAATAATTTACTGGAAGGAGTTACAAGTCTCAGAATGCAGGTCTCAGTGTGATCTCTGGTGGATTTGTTATAGTAAAAGAATATAGAACAGGGTCAGTAAGGGGGAAAAGACATTAGCAGAGCCTGGAGACAATCATATGTAGCCATCCCATTCTCTCTCCCTTTCATGACAAGACCTACCACATGAATTTATTCATTTTAAAAAAAAAAGAAAGAACACCTCATGGGCAAAAAACATGGAAACAGAAGGACTTTTCACAAAAGAAGATACTCAAGTGGCCAAGAGGCACATGAAGAAATGCTCAAAATCACTGACAATCAGAGAGATGCAAATTCAAACAATGAGATAACTGGGATGGCAGGAGGGGCAGGATGGCAGGAATTACGTGATGGCAGGATGTGTGAGATAGAGCTGCCTGCTGCTCCCACAGTTATTGGGGGGGGGGGGAATTGGTGTCTAACTTGACCACACCGGACCCCTTAACTCAGGTACTTTGGGAAAAAAACTGCTGTTAGGCTTGACCGCATAGGACCCTTTAACTCAAGCAATAGGGGGTTCCTGGGCACCTCGATGGAGGCAAGAAGTCATTGCCAGAAGGGAACAACAGTCTTCCTCCTTGGTCATTCAGGTACTTTGGGAGAAGGGAGGGGACTCCTGTCAGGCCCTCAGGTTTACAGACCCCAGGCCAAGAAAGAAGCACAAATACATAGGTGCATCACAAAACATTGCTATACACTGGATAATTTTATAGTTATATTAACCAGAAAATACTCCTATAATGTCAAGAAAGCAGCAATCCACATCAGCCATTATGAAAAACAAAATAACCTTTCTCCTAAAAAAGCAGACTCAATGATTACCTTGATAGAGAGAATCAGAAGTAATATGTTGATGTAGAATTACTTGATTAGCTGCTAGAAAAAGATGCAAATGGAAATCCTTAAGAGAGCAAATACTTCAGAGACAACAATCCAGAAGAAATAAATGGATGAGGAGAAACTTGAACAGACATGGATGAAAATACAAAAGATGGTAGAAAAAAATTGACAGAATAGAAAAAGATAAACAAGAAATTAAAAAATCATCACAAGACAGATAGGGCACAGCCAACACATGACTAGAAATAACAGAAAAGCAGGAAATGCAATGCAGAATATCAAGAGCAAAATGTCAGAAATGTCCAAAACACTGGCAGGACAAAAAAAAATGTACAACTCATGAGATAGAACAGAGAGTCAGTGAGCTGGAAGACAAAAGCCTCATTAGAAACCTACTTGAAGAAAAATCAGAGATGAAGAAAATATTAGAATTATGTGGTATGACATCGCGAGGAATAATATATGTGTGAGTGTAATTCCAGAATACAGGAGGACAGGGAAATCACTGGGGAGATTGTGGAAGAAGTACGAGAAGAAACTTCCCAGGTATTTTGAAGAATGGGGAAACCCACATCCAAGAAACAGAGAACACCAAATAGACTAGACTCAAAAAGAAAAACATCAAGACATATCATAGTCAAATTCTCCAAACTAAAAGATAAGGATAGAATTCTAAAAGCAGCACAAGAAAGGTAAAAAGTTACTTACAAAGGGGAAACAATTATATTAAGTTTTGATTTCTCAGCAAAAACCATGTGAGCAAGAAGGCAATGGGATGCCATATACAGAAAGTTGAAAGAAAACAATTGCTAGCCAAGGATCCTATATCCAGTAAAGCTCTCTATAAAATTTGAAGGGAAATTGGATTCTGTGCAGAAAAGAAGGATCTTAAGGAATTTGTGAAAACAAGATCAAAACTACAAGACATTTTAAGTGAAGTCCTACACACAGAAATGCCAAAGGAAAGTGAATGGACCATAGTAACCAGCCACAACAGAAAAAGAAGCACAGTAAAATGGCAAAAGTAAAATTTGTAGCAAGCAGAATGGATGAAAAAAAGCAAAGCCCATCAATATGTTGCCTAGAAGAGACACATCTAAAAAAGGAAGAGAAAAATAGACTCAAAATCAAAGGCTGGGAAAAAAATATACCAAGCAAATGGTAACCTCAAAAAAGCAGGAGTGGCAATATTAGTCTCTGATAAAATAGATTTCAGAATGAAAAGCACCATCAAAGATTAGAAAGGGCAATACATACAGATTAAAGGCACAACAGATGAAGAAGATATAACCTTGGTCAACATTTATGCACCAAATGATAGACCTGCAAAATACATAAAACAACGATTAACAAAATTGAAGAGAGAGTAGTGATAGGATATTTCAATATACCACTATCACCAAAGGATAGACCAACTCAAACAAAACTCAGCAAAGATGCAGTAGATCTAAACTATACAATCAGCCAACTCTAACCTTGTGGATGTATTCAGAGAACTGTACCCAACAAAAATTCAGTTCACTTTCTTCTCAAGTGCACATCGTACACTCTCCAGAACTGATCATACATTAGGCCATAAAGTAAACCTCAACAAATTAAAAACCATTGAAATAATACAAAGTATTTTCTCAGATCACAATGTCATAAAATTAGAAATTAACCATAGAAGAGTAAAGCTTACAAAACCACCCACGTGGAAACTAAAGATGATTAGGTTATAAAAGAAATAAAGAACGAAATTAAAAAGTTCCTTAAAACAAATGGTAATGAAAATGCAACTTACCAAAACCTCTGGGACACAGCTAAGGCAGTCCTCAGAGACATAACAATAGGCAGATACATAAAAAAGGAAGAAAGAAGAAGAATCAATGATCTGATTCAATACCTTCAGCAAATAGAAAAAGATCAACAATCTAATCCTACAGCCTCTAGAAGAAAAGAAATTATAAGGACAAGAGCTGAAATCAATGAGATAGAAAACAGAAAAACAGTCAAGACCATCAATAAGACCAGAAGCTGGTTTTTTGAAAGGGTCAATAAAATTGACAAACCACTGGCAAAATAAATAAAGGGGGGGGAAGAAAATACATAGATAACTCAATTAAGAAATGACAAAGGTGACATGACAACAGAACCAGAGGAAATTAAATAGATAATATAAAAGTATTATGAAAAGCTCTAATCTGGTAAATTCGAAAACCTAGAGGAAATGGACAAGTTCCTTGAAACGTATCCCCTGCCCAGATTGACAAGGACAGACACAGAACACTTGAATAGACTCATCACAAGAGTAGAAATTGAAAAGGTCATTAGAAAACTTCCCCATAAGAAAAGTCCTGGACCAGATGGCTTCACAACTGAATTCTACCAAACATTCAGAGAGGATTTAGCACCCATTCTACTTAAATTATTTCAAAAACTTGAAAAAGAAGGAACTCTTTCAGAGTCATCCTATGAAGCAAGCATAATCCTAATACCAAAA
>NW_006399908.1:3982338-3998998 GCF_000299155.1 Elephantulus edwardii | reverse complement strand
TCTTTTTTTTTTTATTATTATTTTTTTCTTTTACCACTTATTTTCAATATTGTAGTGGAAGTGCTTGTTAGGACAGTATGACAAGAGAAGGAAATAAAAGGCATCCATATTGCTAAAGAAATGTTTAAACTGTCGCTATATGAAGATGATATGATAGTGTACACAGAAAACCCCAAAGACTTGACAAAAAAACTGTAAAGAGTTAAATAGGCCAGTTTAGTAGCATGGCAGGATTTAAAATTAATATCAAAAAATCAATAGGATTCCTTTACAGTAACAAAGAGAACTCAGAGTAGGAAATAAAGAAAGCAATACCATTTACAATAGCCAGCCAAACTGAGATATTTGGGAGTGAACCTAACTAGAGTTACAAAAGACCTATATAAAGAAAACTACAGAGCATTTCTGAAAGACACAATAAGAAACGGAAAATTGTGCCCTGTTGATGGATAGGAAGACTCAATATGGTGAAAATGACAATTCTACCAAAAACAATCTACATGTTCAAAGCAATCCCAAACCAGATACCAAATTTATTTTTCAAGGAGATTGAAAATGGAATTATAACATTTATTGGAAAGACAAGAGACTCTGAAGAAGCAAAACACTTCTGAGAAACAAAATTTAGGTTGGAGGCATAGCACTCACTAACCTCAAAACCTACTGCACTGCACAGCAGTGGTAACAAAAACAGTGTGATACTGGTACAATGACAGACACACAGACCAATGGAACAGAATTGAGAACCCAGAAATAGACCAAGGTATCTAAGGTCAGCTGATATTCAACTGATATTCCCCTAGGGCAGAACAGGAAGACAGGAGTCCACATGGGCAGAACAGGGGGCCAGCCAATAGGGAAGCCACTCTTGGCAAAAACCTTACCACGCCCACAGGTACAAAAGGCCCTGAGGCTGTGCTGGGACCTGCAGAGGGAAGACAGAGAGATCCTCTTGTGGGCAGAAAGGGGAGGGGAGGGGGGAAATTCAATGGGGAAATGGAAATCAAAGCTATCAAATGGGAAAATGATAATCTCTTCAACAAATGGTGCTGGCAAAACTGGAGTTCCCCCTGCAGAAAGCTGAAACAGGTTCTATCCTCACACCATACACAAAAATCAACTTAAGGTGAATCAAAGACCTGGCAATAAAGCACAAAACCATAACATTTATAAGAGACAAACTGACATGACATCAAGCTTAGAAGCACTAGTCCAAGGTAAAATCGAGTACCAAATACAACCAGAAATGCATAACTTAAAGAGAATAAAACCAATGAATGAGACTTCCTAAAGATTAAACCCGTGCACATCAAAACCTTTTTCCAACAGAGTGAAAAGAAAACCTACAGACTGGGAACAAACATTTGCTAATACCATCTCTGGTAAGTCTTATAACAAAAGTTTACAGAATACTCCTGGGCCTCCACAAGAAAAAGACTGATAACCCAATTACAAAATGGACAAAATAATTTCCACAGCCGAAGATATTTGAATGGTAAACAGACACATGAAGAAATGCTCTAAATCACTGGCAATAAGAGAGATGCAAATCAAAACCACAGTGAGGTATCATCTCACTCAAGCCAGAGTGGCAAAGTTTAACAGGGCAGCAAATAGTAGATGTTGGAAAGGATGTGACGAAAAAGGAACTCTTATATATTGTTGGTGGGATTGTAAAATGGTGCAACCATTCTGGAAGGTAGTTTGGTGCTTCCTCCAAAAAGCTGAACATAGAAATTCCATATGACCCTGCTATTCTAATACTTGGAATATACTCTGTGAATATGAGAACTGAGGCACAAACTGAGATTTGTAAACCAATGTTCATAGCAGCATTATTCACCATTGCAAGAACATGGAAACAGCCCAAATGTCCAACCACAAATGAATCAATTGAGAAATTATGGTACATTCACACAATGGAATACTATGCAGCACGCAGGAGCAATAACTTTGTAAATTATTACCTAACTTGGGAGGGACTGGAGAGCATTATGCTGAGTGAATTAACTCAGACCCACAGGGATAGAACCGTTCCTTTAGAATGAGTATAGGGATCCAGGATGGGTGGTAGAGGCTGGAAGCAGAGGAATATGGATGTGCAGGGGGTGGAGGAGATTAATCATTGGGTTGTACAATTTGATGGGGTCGGGGGGAGTGTGAAGGAAATGGAAAGAATTTGTTCAAATTTGTTTTAGAGTTTTGTAAATAAACTAGTAGAAAAAAAACATATTAAGATTTGCCTGATCCAAGCCAGGATCTTTTCAATTTCTTGCTATGCATCTGAGAGTTGGACAGTCAATAAAGACTACAGAAGAAGAAAATAGAAAATAAAATAAAAATTAAAAAAAAAAAGAAAGGAAGCACACACAATGAGATCCATCTCACCTTGTAGCAGTAGCAAAGTTGTACAGGACACCAAGAAATGAATGTTGTCGAGGTTATGGAGAGATTAGAGCTCTCATATACTGCTGCTGGGACTGTAGAATGGTACAACCACCTGGATGGCAGTTTGGCATTTTCTCAAAGAGTTGAACACAGAAATCCCATAGGACTGAGCTCTTGCACTGCAAGAATATACTCTAAGGAAAATAAAACTGAGACACAAACTTATGTCCACAGCAGTGTTATTAACAGTAACAAGAAAATGGAAATAGTCCAAATGTCCATCAACAAACTAATGGATTGGGAAATTATATTCACACAATGGAATACCAGTATACTACAAAGCACAAAGGAGAAATAATTTCAAAAAATACTATATAACATGTGAGAGTCTAGATAGCCTTATGCTGAGTGAACTAACTCAGTCTCAAAAGGACAAAAATGGCCGAAGACCAATATGGTAAAATTAAAAGGATATCTACTAAGATGTGTATAAAAGTTCAAAAGGGTAAGGGGAGGAGGCAGGAACACTGAGTGAGGGATGGGAGAAGTCGCTAGAATAGCAGAGTTTGAGGGTAGAATAAGGTGGTTAAGGAATTTGGAAATATCTGATAAGGAAGTGAAAAGACAGGATAATAATAGTAGGTGTAGGTCAATTGTGGTTAATATTACAAAACAATTTATATGAATGACCATATGAAACACAGGGTGAATGAAGGAATAAGAAGGAAAAACACAAAACAATTCATTTTGTGAAGTTGGAACTGAGTCATTAGTGATTCTCCAGCACAATTCTGAGGTTGTAAATTGCACAGATTTCTCATCTTCTCTCTCAGATTGCATTAAATTGTCAGAGATGTGCAACTGTTGGATTAGCAGAGCTATTCTCTATGGACTCTACCACTAGTGCTCTGTTCCTTCCTTCAATAGAAAAAAATAAACTAGGGTATTCCCAGGGAAGCACAAGGAAGACCCATTACCAAGGTGCTACTGATAAAGGCTCTTTGTTTGCAACTACCAAAATTCCAGAGGCCCAGAATGAAAGCAGGCATTTGGGGTCCCAGGTGAGCAAAACAGTCTGAAAGATTCCAGATGAGTGTAGGAAACGTTTTAGCAGCCAAGGCTGTTGCTTCAAGACAAAGGCCAACCTTGCAAGCAAGCCTTCTAAGACGGCAGCCTCACTCCTTCTTTGTTAACGTTTCTCTTCATAGTGAATAAAAATCCATTATATATATGATTTTTGTGCATGAGCACATGTACTTGTAGGATAAAATACCTTAGAGTAAAATTGTTATTTCAAATAATATGACATTCCTGTTGATAACGAAATTGCCAATTTATGGCAGTTTAAATTTTGTCATAATGTGCCCCAACACCGTATAAATGTATGCATATTCAAATGTGTAGATGTATAAACATATTCCTACATCTCTACAAACACAAAGAAATTAATATTTTTAAGGTGTTTACTGAACACACAACAGTGTTGTAGGCACTGGAGACACAAAGTCAAACAAAATAAAGAAGAGATCTTTGTTTACATTCTCCAGGAAGGACAACAGAAATTTTAAAAGTAAATAAGTATGAAAAACTAACTTCAGATAACGATAAATGATGTGAAGAAAGCAACCTAGAGGGGACTAAGGGACTATTTGGGATTTGGTAATGTAGAAAGGTCGCTGGTGAAATAATCTTTGAGGCAAAAGCTCAATTACAAAGCTAACTGTGTGAAATCTGAGGGAAGAGCCTTAAAGGTGAATTTGGTTGAACTATCCATAGTCCTTCAGAACATGAAACAGATGAGGGATAGAACTGTTTAAAAGGGATATATGTTTAGGTATTATTGTCATGACAGGAGTCCAGAATGAAGGCTGCATAGTGCAGTGGACTTGGGGGAAGGGATTGTATAACAATGAAAGAATTTTTCTTTTACTTTTCAAAGAGAAGAGCTATCTGGGGCGGGGGCAAGTTAGGCAGGGTGAAAAGTACAACAATGAATGAATGGAAATCCAAAGTCTCTGTAAACTTTCATTAACATTAATAAAAGGAAAAGAACAGAAAGGAAACAATTGTGGTTAAAATATTGTTCAACCCCTGGGGAGCACAAAGTTACTACCACAAGAAACAACAGGAGTCAGACTATGTCAGTTTAAGATGTTTTTATTTATACTAAGTGTCTTCGGGAAACTTTAGAAAACTTCATGTAAGTGTTGAAAGTGACCAGTTTTTCAACTGTAGAAAAAAAAATAGATTGTACAGAAGAAAAAGGAAAATAATTCACTGCTTATTAATGTGTCAGGGTAAGAGACGATGATGATTAAACTATTTTCGTAGCAATTGGATAGGAAATACGAAATAGACAAGACTTACCAAGAGTTTGAATGTGTGTATATTAAGAACGGAAACCAGCCTAATCTTTTTCATATTCCCAAATAAACAATAATTAGAATAAGTATAAAATAGCTTCACAAATTGCTGAAAGAAAGACCAGCTCTTGAATCACACTATGGTGGAACTAACTAAATTGCTTATTTTTGTTGTTGTTAGATGCCACTGAACTGAGCGTGACTCGCAGAGACTGTATGAGCAGCAGGTCTGAACTCCGTCCTCTCCCGTGCCATCCTAATCATCTCTGAAATACTTGAGCTCATTTTCATAGTTATTGTGTCATTCCATCCCGTTGAAAGATATCCTCTCTTATGGTGACCATCCATTTTTCCAAGTATGATGTTCCTTTCAAACAAAATGCCCAAAGTATATGAGCCAAAGCTTCACCATCCTTGCCTCTAAGGAGCACTCTGTATTCACTTTCTCCAATATGTATCTGTTTTTCTGGCTATAAATTGGATATTTAATTTTCTTTTCCCAAAACTACAATTCAAAGGCATCAACTCTTCTTCTTTCATCCTTATTTATTATCCTACTCTCAGATCCATAATAGGTGATTGAAAAAAATATGGCATAAATCAGGTGCACTTTGATCTTTAAACTGACATAATTGCTATTCAGGACTTTAGAGAGGTCCCTGCCAACAGACTTGCCCAATGCAATGTTTCCTGCTGGTACCAAGGATGTTGATTGTGAAAGCAAGTAAAAGGAAATCATTGACATCTTCAATTGTTTCTCCATCTGTCATGATGTTACATATTTGTTTAGTGGTGAGGATTATTGTCTTCTTGATGTAGAAATTCAAGCTATATTGAAGGCTTTGGTCCTTGATCTTCCGCAGCAATCTTTCAAGGTCCTCTTCACTTTCGTCTAGCAAAGTTGTGTCATCTGCATAATGTAAGTTGTTGATGATTCTGTGTCCAATTCTAATGCCACGATTCTTCTTTCTAAAGAGCAGCTTCATGTGTGATTTATTCAGCATACAAATTGAATAGGCATGGGAAAAGAACACTACCGTAACACACACCTTTCTTGGTTTTCAACTTTGTAGAGTTTCCCCCTTAGTCTGAATTGCAGCTTCTTAGTCTAGGTCTAGGTTTCACATTGAGGCCAACTAAGCGTTCTGGGATTCCCAGTCCTCTCAATATTAGCTGTAAGTTGTTGTGATCCACAGTCAAATGTTTTTGCATAGTCAACAAAGCAAAAATAGAAATTCTTCTGGTATTCTCTTCATTTAGCTAAGATCCATCTGGCATACCAACAATGATTCCCTAAAAAACTACCACAACACAATGATATCCCTGGTGCCCCAGACTCTTTTAAATTCAGCTTCAGATTCAGATACTTCCTTGTGCCAAAGTCAATGTATTAACTGCTCTAGCTATTTCTGGGTGATCTTCAGTAACATTTGGCTTGCATGTGATATTAACTATAATGTTCAATAAGTTCACATTCTGCTAGATCCCCTTTTGGGAGGATGAGAATAAATAAGGATCTCTTTCCTGGCACAGACTGGTGATCACATCAAAGGCTGCATCTGCTATTTGAAACATTTCAGTTGGTATCCCATAAATTTCTGGGGTCTTCTTTTTTGCCAATATCTTCAATATATTTTGAAATTACTAATTCATCACTATTGAATTATTATAATATACTGCTTCTTGAAATCTTTCAGTGTCAACCTCTTCGGTGGCTCTTTGTACTTTGTCTTCTTTGATACTTTCTGGATGATTCAAGATTTTCCCCATAGCCTCTTTTAATATTGTAACTCAAGACTTGCATTTGTTTTTCAGTTCTTTCAGCTTGAGAAATAGCGAGCAAGTTCTTTACTTTTTATTTTCCAACTCCAGCTCTTTGAACATGCTGGGGTTTTTTTGTTGTTTGTTTGCACGTGCTGTTTTAATATATGTGTTTTCTTCTAGGGCTGCCCTTTGACGTCTTCTTTTCATCTATCTTACTTAGCATTCCTTCCCTTTGTTTTGGCTTCTAAACACTCTAGTGAAACTTTCAGAGTCTCTTCTGACATTCATTTTGGTCTTCTCTTTCTCCTCTATTTTTGTAACCTTCTTTGACACTGTTCACGGTTGAGATATTTTATGTAATCCCATAATTCAAATGCTCTTCAATAATTATTGTTCAATGCCTTAAATCTATTCTATTCAAATGGGATAACCTCAAGGTTGTATTTTGGTTCTTATGGACTTGTTTGAATATTCTTTAACTTCAATTGAATGTGTACATGAGCAATTGATGGTGTGTTTCACAGTCTGTACCCGGCCTGGTTTTGAATGTTCATATCGATTTTCTCCAATGATTCTGTGGAAAGAATCAATCTGATTCCTATGTATGCAGTCCATAAAGTGTAGTTTGTGTGTACAACTGCTGTCTGTGTTTCGTACAGATATTTGCTATGAGTTAATCACTGAATGTGAAAAATTCAATAATTTGACCTCCAGGCTCATTTCTGTAACCAATATCATAATTTTCAACTAGTTTGTATTCCAATCACAATTAATTTTTAGTGTATCTTGACTGCAGATTTGGTACATTTTAAACTGAAAAAGTTTGTAGAATTCCTCGATTTCCTCTTCTTTGGCTTTAGCCATTGGTGCATGTATTTGAGTTATGTATTAATAGGTACTTTTTGTACATTACTCACAACATTGTTCTTCAGAATACGTATTTGTAACTATGAATTCAACACTGTTTTCTTCAACTTTTCCTTCTCTATATAGTAGATTGTATAATCATGTGACTCAAAGTGGTCAATGCCATCCCATTTCAGCTCATTTATGACTAGAATGGGTATCTTCATGTGTTCCATTTAATTTTTTAACACTTTCAGTTTTCCTACATTCATACTTTGCATATTCCAACATTCATACTTTGTATATTCCAACTTCCAATTATTTATGGTTATTAAAAGCTGTTTCTCCTCATTCCTTAGTGACTTCTCATCTTGGCTCTACCTCTACTAAGATAACTATGCACAATTCTCTATTGTTCACAGAGTTTTCAAAGACCTGTGATTTTAGAAGTGGTTGGTGAATCCTATTTCCTTGCTTGTCTTAATCTTAGAGCTCTGCTGAAACTAAATTGCTTACTCGTTAAGAATGGTAACTCATTCATCAGAAATGAGTTCAACACCTAAGCTTTAACTACCTACTTACTCTATCTAATTCCAACCAGTTTCTCACCTTGTAAAGACTTACCCTAAAACCTTATGTTTTATGTTCTCTGACTTCTCCTTCTGAAGTATTATTATACGTGGCAAAGTGATCTTCCCCTTTATGGCAAAAAGTATAATAAATTTATATTTGTTTTCTCAAAGATTTTCCTTATTGTTTTTTGCACTCTACAGACAAAATTGGGAAGGATATACACCTGGCATGTATCCTGTCTCCAGACCTTTTCAATCTACATGCAGAAGAGATCATCTGGAAGGTTGGGCTGCAAGAGGAGGAATGTGGCATCAGGATTGGAGGAAGACTCATCAACAACCTACATTAAGCAGATGACACAACCCTGCATGCTGAAATTGAGGAGAACCTGAGGTGCTTGCTGCAGGTGAAAGACTTCAATATGGATTAAAGCGCAACATCAAGAAAACAAAGATTTTCAGCACACCCATGTTTATTGCAGCTTTGTTCACAATAACAAGGAGTTGGAAACAACCTAAGTGCCTGTCAGCAAACGAGTGGATAGAGAAGCTGTGGTATAGTCACACAGTGGAATGCTACGCTGCATTGAAAAACAAGGAACCCATGCAATATTATTCAAAATGGGTGACCCTGATGGACATTATGCTGAGTGAAGTATATCAGTCACAAAAGGACAAATATTGCATGGTGCCACTGTTGTAAAACAGGACTGACATCGGGGTTGTGGGGGAGACTGAGAAAGATGGGTTCAATAATGTATACTGCATTGAAATAGATGAGGAAGAAAACTGTTTAAAAGGGATATATGATTAGGTATTTTTGTCATGACAGGACTCCAGAGTGAAGGCTGCATAGTGGAGTGGACCTCGGGGAGGGTTTGTAAAACAATGAATGTTTCTTTTACTTTTCCAAGAGGGTAGTGTAACAGGGGGGAGGATTGGGAGGGAAGAAAAGTTCAACAATGAATGAATGGAAATTTTTTTAAAAAATCATCTTTCTTTGTAAACTTTCACTCAAATAATAGTAAAATAAAATAAGACATTATTTTCAAAAAAGAAAGAAAGAAAACAAAGATTCTCATCACTGGGCCAATTGGCAGCATCATTATGGATTGTGAAGAGATTGAGATTGTTAACAGCTTTAGTTTGTTTGGCTCCACAATCAACAAACACTCTTGGTAGCAGTAGCCAGGAAATCAAAAGACGAATTTACATTGGAAAAGTCAGCTGCCAGGGACCTCTCCAGAGTACTGAAGAGCAACGACATTAGTCTGGAAACTAAAGTGTGCCAGATCCAGGCCATAGTCTTCACAATTGCTTGCTATGCAACAGAGAGCTGGACAATGACTAGAGAATTGATGCCTTTGAGCTGTGGTGCTGGAGAAAACTGTTGAGTATACCATGCACTGCCAGGAGAACAAACAGGTTTGTTCTAGAAAGGGTGAAACCAGGCTTCAGCTTGAAGTCAAGGATTCTGAGGCTTCATCTGACATATTTCAGGCATGTTGCAAGAAGGGAGCAGTACTTGTAGAAGGACATCATGCTTGGAAGGGAGAGGGACAGAGAAAGACAGACCACCAATGAGATGGATTGCTTCAGTGACTGGGGTAAAGAGTGTAGGAGTGGCAGAGACAGTAAAGTTGGCACAAGGATAGAGCAGTTTTCAGGGCTCTTGTACATTGGGTTGCTGTGAGTCGCAAGCAACTCGACAGCACATAACATTAGACCAGGAAAGAGTGAGAGAAAGAGAAAAAAATAAAGAGACAACAAACAATAAATGTTAGAGAGGATACGGAAAGCTTTGAAAATAGTTGATGTGATTATAAAATGGTACAAATACCACTCCAGAAGGCAGTTTAATGTGTCCTCAAAAAGCTGAACATAGCTATTCCAAATAACCCATCTATTTCACTTCTAGAAATATACCCTGAGAAAAATAGAACTGAGAAGCAAACTGAGATTTGTGCAACAATGTTCACAGTACCATTAGTCACAACAGCAAGAACATGGAAACAGTCCATAAACAAACAACTGGATTGAAAAATTGTGGTACATTCACAAGATGGAATACCATGCAACACTCAGGTGTAACGATTTTGAAAAATACTATATAACAAAAAAACAAAACAAAACAAAACAAAAACCCTAACTATGTAACATGGAAGAGACTAGAGAGAATTATGCTGCATGAACTAATTCAGGCTCGTAAGGACAAATACTGCATAAAACCATTATTGTAAAGACAGGATAACTAGTAAGATGCATATAGCTATCCAAAGAGGAAAGGGAAGAGGGAAGAAGGCCTAATGGCAGAAAGGAAGGAAAATCATGGATTCATAAAGTTTGGTGAATGGAGGGAGGGGGTGAAGGAATTAGGAAAACTATAGTAGAGATATGAAAAGACAAGATAATAGCTATCAGAGATCAATGGCTATTAATTTTATAAGACATAATGTAAGAATTTGTGAAATACTGCACTACATGGATGAATCTAAACCAAATTATACTGAGTGACTTATGTCAGTCACAAAAGGACAATTATGATATAAAGCACTATTCTAAAAGGCTAAGGAAAGATTTACATAGAGATAACAATCATGGTAATTAACAGGACAGAAAGGGAGGGAGAGGGGAGTAAAATTTGGGTGAAGAAAAAGGCAATATACCATGAGGGTTGATTAGACATTGTTATTAATTAATTTAATTCATTAATGATAATGAATGTTATAAATCAAAATGTCAATCAATGTATGAAAAACTAATAGAATTTTGTGAGCCTTCACTCAAGTGAAAAAGAATTATTTAAAAAAAAAGTTTCTGGAGCTCTAGTGGCCTAGTGGCAAGAAGCTGCACTGCAATCCCAGAGACACACGGTTCAAATCCACCAGACGCTCTACTGGAGAAGGAGGAACAATCTCCTCCTGTACCAGTCAGATCAAATTTGATAGTATACACAAAAAATACTTAAATAAATAAATTTTTTAAAAAAAGAGTTTCTGGAAGATTGCTTCCCTTAACCCTTTTAATGCAAAGTTTATAGAGTTTTAATACAAGATTTTAGTAAAATGAGTTCTGGTTTAAAATTTAAAACACTTAATAAATGACAAAGAAGCCCTAGTGGCCTAGTGGCAAGAAGTTACGCTGCAATTCAGAACAAACACAGTTCAAATCCCTCAGCTGCTCCACAAGAGAAAAGTTAATAATCTTTTCCCGTGTGATTAACTGCCTCGGAAAACCTGCTGAAGGATGTTATGGGTCAGTTCTGACTCGATTGCACACAACACCACCACCAATATATGACAAATCTATAACATTAACAAAGGGAAGAAATGACAAAGTAAACTAGTTGAATGAAAGATTTCAAAGGGTAGCTCAGAATAAAGGAAAGAACTACAACAAAATGTGCGAAGAGTTGGAGTCAGAATATAAAAAAGAAACCTCCTTGGCATTTCCTAAGCTGAAATAACAGAAAGGCAAATTCAGGCACAAAATTGCAAAGCTGAAGGATTATATGAGAAAACTCTGGAATGACCCAGGGAGCATCAAAGGGACATTGAAGGAATACACATAGTCACTATCCCAGAAATAATTGGCTGCCACAGAACCATTTCAGAAGGTAGCATAGTGAAAGAATAAGTTCAAGCAACACTGGAGGCATTGGAAAAATTAAGAACCCAGGAATCAATGGGATACCAATAAACATGTTTCAACTAACAGACCCAGCCCTGGACATATTCACTAGACTATGCCAGGAAATTTTGAGGACAGCTACCTGGCTAACTGAAAAAGACCCACATTTGTTTGTTCCCATTCCCAAGAAAGGTGATTCATAAGAATATGAAAATTATAGAACGACAGTATTAATATCACATGAAAGCAAAATATTGTTGAAGATCATAACAAAAATGGTTAGAATAGTACATTGACAAGGAATTGCCAGAAATTTAAGCTCAATTTAGAAGAGGCCATGGCTCCAGGGATATGATTACTGACATTAGATAGATCTTGACTAAAAGCAGAGACTGCTAGAAAGATAATTATCTGTGTTTTATTGTCATGCAAAGGCATTTAACTGTATAGATCACAACAAATTATGGCTAACATTGAGAAGACTAGGAATCCCAGAACACTTACTTATGCTCATGCAAAAATATTTAGACCATGAGGCTGATGTCCGAAGAGACAAGGAGCACTGCATGGTTTAAAATCAAGAAAGATATGTATCAGAGCTGCATACTTTCTCCATATCTATTCGATATGCATGCTGAGAAATCATTTGAGAAATGAGAGTTTATGAAGAGGAACGCTGAACCCCATAAACTGCCAAAAGAATAAGCAAGTCTGTCTTGAATAAAGAGCGACCGTGGTGCTCCTTGGATGAAAGGAAGACAAAACTTGGTTTCACATACTTTGAACACGTCGTTAGACAGGGCCAGTCCTTGGAGAAGGATATCATACTTAGAAGCATGGAGAGTTAGCATCAAAAACTAAGACCCTCAACACAGTATTTGTAACAATGGACTCAAGGATATTGGAGATGGTGAAGATGGTACAAAATAGGGCATGATTCAGATCTGTTGTTCATAATATCACTTTGAGTCACAGATGAGTTGATGGCACATAACCACAACATTAATTTAAACTTCTCAGTGACTCAGCTGTTACTCTAGTAAATAATGCTGTTATTGTTGTTGTTGATTGCCTTCAAGTCAAGCACTACTCAGAGCGACCCCACGAGGGCCTTGAAGCCCCTTGACAACTATTGACACTTATCAAAGTTCATAGATTTTTCTGGAGGCATGTTATTTAGGAAGTGGATGCCACTCCTAAAAATCAAAATTATGCCCTACTCCACCACCAAAAGAATATTAAATAGTATATATAAAGAACTGATGGAAAAATTAAACTTTATGAAGAAAAGGAACTGTTTTATTTTGTGATTGGAGAGGAACTTTTAACTCACAGAAGCCCAACCATTTAGCCCTTTGAAGAGCAAAATGAAAAGATACTCTCATTCCTCAGGAAGTGCTTGAAACCAACATAATTACGTTTTACATGAATTGAGATTCTATCAAAATAAGTGACAGAACTAGTATCTGGGTGTTAATTTTTCTTCAAATAGTAAGACATAGATAAGAATCCCCAAACCAGCAGGTCTTTAAAAGAGACATAATCGTAAATTATACAGAACAGTGATATATAAGACAAGGAATACAAATATTGGTAGATAACTATGCAAGCCTTCATGCAGGTTATGCAAATTGGATTTTAAAATACCACTTTTCTCAAAAAGGTTCGTGCCTTTTATCATAGACATTTTACATTAATACCAGTTTTTAAATGCACAGAATTTCTGTTCACAAAAAGAGAGAATGGCTATACTTCTCTCTTTGTTGAATTCTTTTTTTTTTAAAATGTTACTCATGGTCTCTTTGAGATTTCCTGATACATAACATCTACCAGGTATTACAACAAATCAGGGGTGGGAAAATCTTTCAAAAGAAAGCTAAAATTATTTTAAAAATGAGGACCTCTATAAACAGGGTGCTGTGGTGCGCCTTCTTGCAAAATCTATATATAGAGCTGGGTCAACTGCGTTCGGTCACTAAATAGAACGGCCCCCAAATCCAGACAATTACTTGCTGTAGTTTTCCTTAGCGTAGTTTCACCACCTGTCCCTCCGTCTGACCTCTCCAGTCATTTCAAGCCATTCACAAAAGGAAGAAGAAGAAAAGAAACAGCAAAAAACCTGGCAAGCCCATATGCCAAACTAAATCATGTCCAGGAGACCAAATGCCTTCCCAATCCAAGAATTAGTTATTTATAGACCTGTAATTAGTGATTAAAACCCCAGGGAGTATTTTGTTTTCCTTTTAACCTTCAACTCCTCTCAGCATCTATGCATTTCCAGACTCAATGTGAAGCTATACTGCTCAGCCACTTACTAGGAAAGAGCCTAGTAATTATTGTGGCAAATACTCTTCACTAGTTTCTAGTTTCTCTTGTATTTTTAGTGGCCAATTATTCTCTAAAATACAAGCAGAGTCTAAACAATTTCATCACAATCATAAAACTTAGAAGATGTCTTAAAGATGGAAAACAGCTCTTAATGAGTAATAATATAGCTAATAGAGTTGAGCTGTATTTAATCATATTTAAATGACGATTTAAGTAAGAAAAAGAGAATCTGGCTAAACACATGGTTGTTATCAAGTCAAACACGACCAATAACAACTCTATGAACAGCAGATCTACACACCGCTGTGTCCTGTGCCATCCTTATCAGGCTTAATAGCTTTAGAAGTGAGTGAAGTTGTTGTTGTTGCTGTGTGCCATTGAGTCGCCTACAACTCATCACAACCCTATGTACAACAGCCCTAAACTCTATCCTGTGCCAACATTATTATCTCTGATACATCTGCCCCATTACCACAGTGACTGAATCAATCCATCTCGTCGAAGATCTTCCTTTCCTATACTGTCCCTCCATTAGGTACACATTAAGTTGTAATTAACATTAATTAAAAGTATGTCTTTCTATATAAATATTTCTGATTATTCAACAAGTCTAGTAGAATATATTAGTTTAAAATTAACTTTACCCAATAATGTCAGAAATTTCATTTTTTGCCTTGATAAATAAGGATCAGAGACAAACAAAAAGATTAGATCAGGGACCGACTCCTTAAATGTGGGCTGCACATAATAATTTCCTTTCAAAGATTACAGATGGTAAAGGCACAAAAGAGTAAGTTTATAGTACAGAAACCTGACAAACACTTCAGCCAGGGAATCAAGGTCACCATTAACAGGGATAAATCATTTTGATAGATGTGCTCTCAATATGACACAATGAGAATGGCACTTTACCTCTGTGATTTTCCTAACCCCCCCAAAAAAATCGTACTCTGAGGCAAATTATGAGAAAACCCGCAGACACACCACAATAGACAGACATCCTACAACATACCTAAGCACTACTTCTCAGGACTGTCAAGGTCATGAGAAACAAGGAAGGCCTATGCAACTGTCCTAGCTAAGAGAAGTCTATGAAGTCACAAGAATGAAACACACTGTATCCTGACTGGGATCCTTGTAGAAAAATAAAAAATTCAGGAAAATGAGAAAATCTGAATAAATATGGACGTTCTCTAGTTAATAAAACTGTAGCGATCTGGAGTCATTGACGGTGTTGTTGTTAGGTACTACAGCTTTGAGCAGCAACCCTGTGAACAACTTACCTTATCCTATCATGCACCGTCCTCATTAATCCTGATACACCTGAGCCCATTGCTGGGTCTTCATATTAATCCATCTCAGTGGGAGTCTTCCTTTCTTTGGTTGCCTCTCCAACTTTCCAAGCATCATATCCCTTTCTGAGGAATAACATCTTCTGGTAACATGCCCAAAATATGAGAAATGAAGCTTCACCCTCCTTGCCTCCAAGAAGCATTCTGGCTGCACCTTCTCCAGGAAATCTGTCCTTTTCGTAGTCCATGGTATATTCAATACCCTTCTCCAAAATCATAACTCAAAGACATCAATTCTTCTTCTCTCATCCTTATTTATTATCCAGTCCTCAGATGTATAAGAAGTGATTGAAAAGACCATGGCCTGAATCAGGGACACTTAAGTTTTTAAATTGGCATCGCTGCTCTTTATTAATTTGGAGAGATTCTTGACAGCAGACTTGCCCAAAGCAATACATCTCCAGATTTCCTGAATGCTGGTACTGAGGATGTTCATCGTAGATTCAAATAAGATGAAAACATTAACAGTTTCAATACTTTCTCCTTCTATCATGAAGCTGCTCATTGGCCCAGTCAGTGGAAAAGACTTTGGTGATGCTGACGAGTAATCCATATTGAAGAGTGCAGTCTTTAATCTTAGGCAGCTCCTGGTTCTCACTTTTAGCTAGCAAGACTGTCGTGGATGAATTTTTCTCTGACCCAAATGTCACATTCTTCTTACAGAATTCAGCTTAACTAATTATTTGCTCAACATATATATTAATTTGGAAGCAGGAGTGGCATCCACTTTCTAAATATCATGCCTCCAGAAAATCTATGAACTTTGATAAATGTCAGTAGTTGTAGAGGGCCTTCAGATCTTTTGTTCATAGGGTCACTATGAGTCATGCTTAACTCAATGGCAATTAACAACAAAAACAACAAAAACATATATTGAATAAATACGGAGAAAGGATACAACCATGATGTGTATAATTTCTGATTTTAAACCATGCAGTCAGTGTTACTTTGTTCCACTTGGAAAACAGCTTCTAGGTCTAGGTATAAATTTCATATGCACACAATTAAATATTCTGGGATTCCCATTATTCTCTGAGAGACATATTTTGTTGTGATACACTAGTCATATCCCTTTGTTGTTCTTATTATTTACCATGGAGTGGCTTAAAACATAAAATGGTATTATCTGCTTTCAGCTAGGATCCTTCTGACATCAACAGTGATATCTCTGGTGCCACAGCCTCTTCTAAATACAGCTTGAACTTAGGAAGTTCTGTGTCAAGGGTACTGTTCTAGCCAATTTTGGATGAACTTCAGTAATATTTGGTTAACACATGATTGTTGTTGTTGTTGTTGTTGTTATGTGCCGTCGAGTCGTTTGCAACTCATAGCGACCCTATGTACAACAGCCCTAAACCCTGCTCTATCCTGTGTCAATCTCATTGCCTCTGACACAACCATCCCGATTACCCCAGTC
>NW_006399908.1:3972014-3979478 GCF_000299155.1 Elephantulus edwardii | reverse complement strand
TATTTCCTTCAAAGCAGCTTGAACTTCTTCCTTCATCACCATAGGCTCTTGCTCAAATGTTATTTCATTAAATTATTCTGTATCTGCCAATTCCTCGATAAGCCTGTTTATTCTCCTAGCAGTCTATGGTATATTCAATATTCTTTTCTCAAAGGCATCAATTTCTCTTCTGTTGTCCTTAGTCATTGCCCAGATCTCTGATGCATAGCAAGAAACTGCAAAAACCATGGCCTGGTCAGGTACACCTTAGTCCCTAGATTGACATTATTGTTCTTCAGTACTCTAGAGAGTTCCTTGACAGCAGATTTTCCCAATGCAGTTCGTCTTTTGATTTCCTGGCTATTTATGCTACTTTGTTGTTGTTGTTGTCATCGTCATTATTGTGTGGTGTTGAGTCACCTGTGACTCATAGAGACCCTTAGTGCAACAGCCCTAAATCCTGCTCTATTCTGTGCCAATTCTACTGTCTCTGACACACCTATCCTGATTAACCAGTCACAGACTCAATCCATCTAATAGAGTGTCTTACTCTCCTGCACTGTCCTTCCATCCTCCCAAGCATGATGTCTCTCTCCAAGGACGATCCCTCCTTGCAATATGTCCAAAGTATGTCAGACGAAGCTTCAGAATCCCTGTCTCCAAGGAGCAGCCTGGTTTAACCTCTCTAAGATGATGGTATACCATTGACATATTTCAGCTAACAGATGCTGTCCTAGAAGTGCTCACCAAGCTGTGCCAAGAAATCTGGAGAACAACCACTTGGCCAACTGACTAGAAGAGATCTATATTTGTTCCCATTTCAAAGAAAGGTGACCCAACTGAGTACAGAAACTACAGAACAATATCATTGATTTCACATGCAAGCAAGATTATACTGAAGATTATTCAAAAACAACTGGAACAGCACATCAGCAGAGAACTGCCAGAAGTCCAGGCTGGGTTTAGAAGGGGTCGTGGTACTAGGGATATTGTAGCTGATGTTAGATGGATCTTGGCTGAAAGCAGAGAATACCAGAAGAATGTCTATCTGTGTTTCATTGACTATGCAAAGGCGTTTGAGTGTGTGGATCATAACAAACTGTGGCTGACTCTGAGAAGAATGGGAATCCCAGAACATTTAGTCATGCTAATGCGAAACCTATACTTGGACCAAGAGGCAGTCATCAGAACAGAGCAGGGTAACACTGCATGGTTCAAAATTGGGAAGGGTGTACCCCAGGGATGTGTCCTATCTCCATAGCCTTTCAACCTGTATGCAGAGCAGATTATCCGAGAGGCTGGGCTCTATGAGGAGAAGTGTGGCGTCAGGATTGGTGGGAGATCTATTAACAATGTGCATTATGCAGATGACACAACCCCGCTTGCTGAAACTGAGGAGGACCTCATGCACTTGCTGCGAAGGGTCAAGGACTGCAGCCTTCAGTATGGACTGAGGCTCAATGTCAAGAAGACAAAGATTCTCACCACTGGACCAATTGGTAGCATCAGGATGGATGGCCAAGAGATTGAGATTGTTCACAGCTTCAGTTTGCTCGGCTCCACGGTCAACAGTTTTGGCACCAGCAGCCAAGAAATTAAAAATAAATATTGTGATGGGAAAGTCTGCTGTTAGGGACCTCTCTAAAGTACTCGAGAACAACGGTGTCTCTCTGGAGACTAAGGTGCGCCTGATACAGGCCACGGTCTTTTCAATCACTTGTTATGCATCAGAGAGTTGGACAATGACTAGGGAGGATAGAAATATAATTGATGTCTTTGAGCTGTGGTGCTGGAGAAAAGTATTGAATGTACCCTGGACTGCCAAGAAAACAAGCAGATTCATCCTAGAGAGGGTTAAACCAGGCTACTCCTTGGAGGCAAGGATTCTGGGGCTTCGTCTGACATATTTTGCACATGTTGTAAGGAGAGACAGGTCCTTGGAGAGAGACATCATGCTTGGTAAGGTGGAGGGACAGCGCAGGTGGGGAAGACCCTCTATGAGGTGGATTGATTCAGTGACTGGTTTAATCAGGACGGATGTTTCAGGGGCCATGCGATTGGCACAGGATAGAGGAGGGTTTAGGGCTATTGTACATAGGGTTGCTATGAGTCACAAATGACTCTACGGCACATAACAACAACAGGATGAATCTATTCATTTTTCTTAGCAGTTCATGGTATATTCAATACTCTTCTCCAACACCAAAGCTCAAGGCATCAATTCTCCTATCATCCCTAGCCATTGTCCAGCTCTCTGTTACACAGTAAGTGATTGCAAAGACCGTGGCCTGTATCAGGCATACCTTAGTTTTTCAGAGTGACGTCATTGCTCTGTAGTAGTTTGAAGAGGTCCCTAATAGCAGACATTCCCATCCCAATATGTCTTTTCATGTCCTGGCTGCTGTTGCCAATAGTGTTGATTGTGGAGCCAAGCAAACTAAAACTGTTAACAATCTCAATCTTTCCACCATCATGATGCTGCCAATTGGCCCAGTGGCAAAAATCTCTGTTTTCTTGATATTGAGCCTCAATCCAAATTGAAGGCTGCATTCCTTGACCTTCTGCAGCAAGCACTTCAAGTCCTCCTCAGTTTCAGTAAGCAGTGTTTTGTCATTTGCATAATGCAGATTGTTGATGAATCTTCCTCCAATCCTGATACCATATTTCTCCTCTTATTTGATACTATTATTTCTTTAGTTATATGGATACACAAATATGAGCAAATAAGAAATCAGAAAGTTGAGAATGTGGTACAAAATATTTACCAATCTTATATCCATCAAATACCCAGATTTTAAATGCTCTTGGGACTTTTATTTGCTTTCGGGAGTGACACCTCTTACATAACCTTTAATGTTTAACCTATCGCTTACAAAGTAAGATGTTTGTCTCAGTTTTGCTTATTTTTCCTTCCTTGAGAACCGGTTTCTATTACAGGGTTGATGAATAGAAAGTGAACCTTGCCTCTTCAGAGGAGAAAGCAAACATACCAGAAAGACTGGTCTCATTAAGCTGGCAGCCTAGAAAAGTCAAAATGAATCTACCTGAACTCATTGCCTTGAGCACTGGAAATCTGGCTTTGTACACAGTGAAAACCAAGCCCAGGGAAGCCCAGGAAGCCCACAGCAGCCACTCAGAGGGTTTACATCACCTTTCACACATCTTCCACCTTCACCTCCTCACTTGTCACCACCAGCCTCACTGCATCTTCCTGAATTGCCTTGTCATGCAAAGGCCGATATTTCCAGATAACAATCCATTGTCTAGTCACCCTCATATTTAAACAGCACTCTTTCATATTGTAGTCCATCAGGGGAAGTCCATGGAGATGGTCACCATTTATGTTTTTTTTTAAAAAATATATTTGTGATGAATAGATAAATGACAATACAAAACTCACATTCATTCATTTGATCTCCAGCCTCCTTTCTGTCACTAAGTCTGTAATTTCCAACTAGCGGTTCTTCCTCATTCTCTATTTGTGCATTCAGTCACTAATCATCAAGATAATTGACAAACCGTATCAACGTGGATTGACAGAGTGACTGTAACAATGAGCCCACGTGTGACTGAGGTAGTGAAGATGCCAGGGAGAGGGCATGATTCAGATCCATTGTTCATAGGGTCGCTAGGAGTTGCAATTAACTCAATGGTACATAACAACAACAACAACAAGCTCTATACATTTGTTGGTTGAAATTAGTTCTTTGTGGATGAGAAATTCACATTGGTTGTTATTAGAATTATTTTTAAATCTTTCATTCCTTAAGTCTCTTACCCAGGTCTTAAATTCTTATCTAAGCTTTCTGTCACTGCTGTAAACATTGTTTTAGGAATTGTATAGCATGAAATTTTGGCGTTTTCAACAATGATCTTTGAAATTACCTTTTAAAACTTTTTTCTCCCCAAATCCCTTTTATTAATTATTAGTCCTTTTTATGTGAAGTTGTTTTGTTGTTGTTTTCTTCTCCAATTTGGACTTTGTAAACAAGCACTGCATAGCTTGTGGAACAATTTCTTTAATTCAGTTAGACTAGGATTTTGATACGCAAGCCTTACATTTTGAAGAGTAGACTGGAGCTAGAAGAACAGCTGGCACAAATATGGATAGAAACAGCCCTGTTATACTTAAAAGGCACTGAAATCCCC
Organism: Elephantulus edwardii; assembly: GCF_000299155.1. Lineage (NCBI taxonomy): Eukaryota > Metazoa > Chordata > Mammalia > Macroscelidea > Macroscelididae > Elephantulus > Elephantulus edwardii. Next base: position 3,975,350 of record NW_006399908.1, on the reverse strand, counting down.
ACAAATTGGGCTCCTAGACTCTGGGAAAGTTTTATGAGACCACACCTCATAACCAATAACATTGATTTGCAGTAAACCAACTGAAGTTTACATATCAAAGAAAAAAGTCTACCATTTAGGATGGTATGCTGGGAAGCAGAGGATAAACTAATAAACATTACAAATCTTTCTTCAAAAGAATTATGGAAAAAAATTTAAACAAAATTTTTTTTAAGGAAGAAATATATCCATGGCTAACTTCCAAATAAAATGTGAATTTCCCCTGCCCTAAGGATATTTGCTACAATATAATTGCATTCTAGGTGACAGAAATTTAAGCAAAGTTCGGAAAATATTGTTTCTACTACTTTCCCACAATAATAGTCTGGGAAAGATTTTTTTTTCTTCTTCTTCTTAGATACCCAAGAAACTAACCCTCTATAACACTCTGGCAATTTGTCTGTCTAGAAGAGAGTAGGAAGAGAATAAGTATTCAAACTCTGGGAAAAGCCATCGTCAAGGAAACCCCCATGTTTACTCTCTTTGGGGGAATTGTGTGGGTTCAGCATTCCATGTCTAGGCAGGTGACATACAGAAGGCGCTTTGAAAGGACTTTCCAAAAGTCCCTCCCAAATGAATGCCTCTGGCAGTTATTGGCTTATTAGACTTCTCTGGTAATTGGATGTCTGTGTAAATGCTCATAGGCACATGTTACCACGAGAAATAAAATCTCTGGGAATTCAGCCTCTTCATTTAATGGCTCCTAGAGAGGAACGGGCAAAGAAGGGGGCTGGGGGCTAAAGAGAGTTTGCATCTGGTGGCACAAAGAATGGGACAGAGCTGCTCTCACTGAAAGAACCACATTTTAGCATCTAGTGTTTCTAATTAAATTTGGATTATTAAAAGCCATTCTGAAGCCTGTCACCAACAGTTTTAGGAAGGATTAAGCACTTTACTCAAGAAGAAACGTGGAGTTCACAAACCACTGAACAAATAGTGTCCTTATAATACATCAGATCTAAGTCTGGCTTCCAGTATAGAAAAACCTGGGAAATGTACATAATGGATCTAGTCATCATTAATATTAGCGTTTGTACAAATACTAATAAAAGAAAGAACTAAACAGTGCTGTGGGTGTAAATATACTAGAATCTCATGTAAGAGATGTGGTGTGGCTTCTTTGAGAACCGAACTTCTTTTCTTTTAAGAATTTTTTTGTAAAGCATGTGATTGAGATTCAAGTCTTTTGTCATCAAAGAGAATATTTATTGCCTGGTAAAATAAAGAAGAAAGTACATTTTTCTGTCAGAGCAGTAACAAGAGGTTCAAGAGAAGATGGCTACACGGGGCTCAGAAGTGGGTTAGCAAAACACAGGTCAGGAAAATGTGTTAGGATATAGCATATTTTAAATAAGACATGAAAGGGCCTAAGTTTTGAGTTCTGATAGAGGGAGAGGGACAATGAAAATAATTATGAGGATAACAGTGATGAGTGAATTTTAGAGACATGGGACTGAGTTTCAGTCATTTATGGATCATTTGTAGCAGGATTTTGCTTGCCTGTAGTATTAATTATCTTGTTCCATAATTTCCGCTCTCTATTGGTTTCTGATTTTTGGGAAAGGGAATAAGTACGGATCTCTTGAAAATCAGTTGGCCAGGGGGGCGTCCTTCAGATTTCTTGGTACAGGTGAGCATGTCCAAGGTTTCATCTGTTTATTGGAATATGTCAGTTCATATTCTATCACTTTCTGGGGCCTTTTTTCCCCCCAATTCCTTCAGAGCAGTTTGAAGTACATCAGGGATATGTCCTTTCTCCACATGTTTTCAATCGATATGCAGAACAGATCATTAGAGAGGCTGGACTTTATGAGGAGGACTGTGGCATCAGGATTAGAGGAAGTCTCATCAACAACCTGCATTATGCAAATTGCACAACTTTCTTGCAGAACAAACCTGAGTAGGACCTGCATTTGCTGCAGAAGGTCAAGGACTACAGACTTATTGAATCTCAATGTCAAGAAAACAAATATTCTCACCATTGGGCCAACTAGCAGCATCATGAAAGAAGAAGATGTTGGGATTGTTAACAATTTCATCTTGCCCATATTTCACAATCAAAATTTTTGGCATCATCAGTCAGGAAATCAAAAGACGAGTTGTTATGGAAAAGTCTGCTGTCAAGGACCTCTCCAGAATACTAAAAGAGCAAGAATGTCAATCTAGAGACTAAGGTACACCTTAGTCTTTGCAATTACTTGCTATGCATCAGAAAGCTGCATAATGATGAAGGCTGACAGAAGAATTAATACCTTTGAGTTGTGGTTCTGAAGAAGAGTATTGAGCATACCGTGGACTGCCAAGAAAATAAATAAGTCTGTCCTGGAGAGCCTGAAGTCAGGTTGCTCCTAAGATGCAAAGATTTGGAAAATCTATCTCACATACTTTAGGCATGTTGCCAGGAGAGACCAGTTCCTAGAGAAGGATGTCATGCTTGGAAGGGTGGAGGCTCAGCACAGGAGAGGAAGACCCGGAATCTGATGGGTTGACACAGTGAATGGGGTAATGAAAGCAGTTTTGTCAGAGACAGTAAGATTGGCTCAGGATCAAGTAGAATTCAAAGCTACTGTTTATAGGGCTGCTATGAGTTGCAGGTGATTTAAAGGCACATAACAACAACAACAACACCTCTTCTCCAGTACCACAACTCAAAGGTACTGTCATCCTTATTCATTATACAACTTTCATAAGCATAGGAAATAGTTGAAAATGCCATGGCTTGCATCAGGCATACCTTAGCCATTAAATAGAAATCCTTGAGTTTGGGAGTTTTTTAACATTCTAGAGAGATTCTTGACAGCAGATTTCCCCAATGCAGCACATATTTTGTTATCTGGTCTACTGCTACCATGTGTATACATTGTGGATCCAAGTGAAATTAAATCATTGGCAAACTCAAAATTTTCTCCAACTCTCATTACCATGCCTATGCTCCAGTGGTGAGAATTTTTGTTTTCTTGATGTTAAAATGTAGCTTATACTGAAGGCTATAGCTTTTGGTCTTCTTATCAAATACTTCAAGTCATCTTCACTTTCTGCAAGCAATGTTGTGCCATCTACATAATGTAAGTTGTTGGTAAATCTTCCTCCTATGCTGATGTCACATTGTTCTGTATATAGTCTGGCTTCTCAAATGGTTTTCTCATCACATAAATTAAATACTTATTGAGAAAGAATACACCCTGATAACACACTCTTCATGATTTTATACCATCCAGTGTTCTGTTCAGACTACTGTTTCTTGGTCTACGTATTGGTTTTGCATGAGCACAAAGAAATTTTCTGGGATTCCTATTT
>NW_006399908.1:3970682-3971914 GCF_000299155.1 Elephantulus edwardii | reverse complement strand
AGCAAACTGAAGCTGTGAACAGTCTCAAATTCTGTTGTATGACCTTCCTAGGGAATGGGACAAATATGGATCTCTTCCAGTCATTCAGCTAGGCAGTTATTGTTGCTGTTGTTGTTGTTGTTATGTACCATAAGGTCACCTGTGACTCATAGTGACTCTATGTATAACAGCCCTAAACCCTGCTCTATCCCATACCAATCTCACTATCTCCGATATACCTATATCCATTACCCCAGTGACTCATAGAGGACCTAGGTATTTCAGGATGCTTGGAAGACTATTCATGCTGGTTTTACATGTGAACTTTATCAAACATTCAGAGAAGAACTGTCACCAATTCTACATAAATTATTTCAGGAAATATAAAAAGATGGAATTCTTCCAGACTCATTCTATGACACAAACATCCTTGTCACCAAAGCCAGCTAAAGACACTATCAGAACAGGAAACTATAGGCGATTATCACTCATGAATATAGATGCAAAAATCCTGAATAAAATCCTGGCCAATAGAATCATATGATACATAAAAAATTAAAAAAATAAAAAATTCACTATGACCAAGTGGGATTCATAACATGAGTGCAAGGATGGTCCAACATAAGAAAAACAATCAATGTAATTCATCCCATTAACAAAGCAAAGAACAAGAAGCACATGATTCTAACAATTGATGCAGAAAAGGCCTTTGACAAAATCGAACACCATTCCCTGATTAAAACACTCAACAAAATAGGATTAGAGGGGAATTTCTTCAACATAGTAAAAAGTATACATGCAAACCCAAGAGCCAACATGGTTCTCAATGGAGAGAGATTAAAGGCAGTCCCTTGGAGAACAGGAACTTAGCAAGGATGCCCACCATCACCTCTCCTATTCAATATTATATTGGAAGTCTTAGCAATAGCAATAAGACAAGGAAATAACAGGTATACAAATTGGCAATGAGGAGGCAAAATTATCTCTATATGCAGATGCTATAATAGTATGCTTACAAAACCCTAAAGACAGCAAGAAAACTAATGGACATAGTTGACCAATTCAGCAAAGTCGCAGGATAAAAGATCAACATACAAAAATCAATTGGATTTCTTGACAGTGACAAAGAGAATAGAACTGGAGCTAAGTAAAACAATACCCATCACAATAACTAATCAGACGATTAAATACTTGGGAGTAAATCTAACTGTTGTTGTTGTTATGTGCCGTCGAGTTGCCTGCGACTCATAGCG
>NW_006399908.1:3963318-3964356 GCF_000299155.1 Elephantulus edwardii | reverse complement strand
TCTGCTTTCAGGAGATCTATTTGACATCAGCTATTATAGTCATCCCTTGATATAAATATAATTAATTTTACTTACTATTTCATAAATAATATTAATTACATGGTTAGATAATTTCCACATTCTGTTGGTCATCTTTTTTGAAAGTAGGACCAAATATGACTCTCTTCCAGTTAGCCAGATAGCTGTCTTCCAAATTTCTTGACATAAACTGGTGAGCATATCCAGGACAGCATTTGCTTGCTGAAACCTGTCAACTGGTTGTCCATCAATTCCTAGAGTCTTTTTTATTTTTCAATGTCTTCAGTGCAGTTTGAATTTCTTAATGAAGAAACAATTGATTTTTTTATCAGTATCTTCCTGAAATGTTTGCATATGTCTTTTTGATATAGTGACTCTGTATAGTCCTTCCTTTTTTTTTTAATGCTTCCACCATCATTAAGAATTTTGCCCATAGACACTTTCATTACTTTATCTCAAAGCCTGAATTAGTTTTCAATTTTTTTTTCGCTTGAGTAATCCTGAGTATGTCCTTTATTTTTATTTTTTTTAATCCAGCTCTTTTCACACTGTGTTACAATACTTTGTTTTGTCTTCTCAAGCTGCCTTTTGACTCTTCTGTTCATCTCTATTTTTTCAGCAATTCTTCCATTTGTTTTAGCCCCTCTGAATTCTAACACAATTTTCAGGGTCTCTTCTGACATCCATTTTGGTCTTTTCTTTCTCCCTTGTCTTTGTAATAACATTCGGTTTCTTCATGAAAATTTCCTTTTATGTCATCCCACAATTCATATAGTCTTTAGTCATTAGTGTTTAATGCACTGACTCCACTCTTGATATGTTTTTATCATGTAACAGGAATAGACTTACCATTCTGGTGCTCAGATAATCTCCTCTTGTGAGAGTTACAACCTCTGAAAAACCACTGCAATATCAGCTTTAAGACAGTTCCAATTAGACAACACATAACAGTAACAACAAATCTTGTTTTCCTTTTCTTCAACTCCAGTTTGACCTACTTCAGTTACTACATGATGGTCT
>NW_006399908.1:3948308-3962491 GCF_000299155.1 Elephantulus edwardii | reverse complement strand
CAGGGTTGTGTCATCTGCATAACGCAGGTTGTTGATAATTCTTCCACCAATCCTGATGCCACATTCCTCTTCGTATAGCCTTTGTATAGACTACTGCTATTGAGCTTCTCTATCGATTCTTTCCACAGATGTGGTCAATTTGATTCCTGTGTGACCCGTCAAGCAAGGTTCATATGTATAGTTCTGTTTCTGTTTATTTAAAAAGTTAATGGTAGTGAATAAATAACTGAAAGACAGAAATTCCATCTCTTGATCTCCGGTGTCATTTCTGTAACCAAGTTCCATTTTCCAAGGAAGCTCTGGTGGCCTAGTGGCAAGAAGCTGCACTGCAATCCTAAAGCCATGCAGTCCAAGGCTACTAGTTGCTTCTTGGGAGAAGGATGGGGTCAGCTATGGGTCAGCTCTGACCCAACAGCACACAACAACAGTCTATACTATACTCATTATTACTTGCCAACACCAAAATTCAAAGGCATCAATTCTACTTCAGTATTCCTTATTCATTGCACATTTTTTTATGTGCCTATGAGGTGATGGGGAGAGCTCTGTTGGCCTAGTGGATACAAAGTTCTGCTACTAAGCCAAAGGTAGGTGATTTTAATCTACAGCCTTCGGGCCTGTTTTAATTGTCTTTGGTCAAACATTTTTCTAATTGGTATAGTACTGGTCTGTCCATTTGCTGTACAGAGGTAACTCGTGGTTGCTGTGATGCTAAACACTGTGAGACTGATGTGCCAAATGTGATGGTGGTTACCCATGGTGAACAGTGTTTGGTGGAGCTCTCTGATTAAAACAAGCCTGGAAGCAGGAGTAGCATCCACTTCCAAAATAACTTGCCTCTGGAACCTTTATGAACATTGAGAAATGATGAAAAGTTATACAGGTGTTCGGGTCTTTTGTTCATAGGGTCGCTATGAGTTGTCAATGGCACTTAATAACAACAACATGAGGTGATAGACAATACGATAGTGTGGTTCAGATACTTCAATCCTAAAGGGAGATCCTGGTTCTTTAGTTATTTTAGAGACGTTCTTTGGAGCAGAATGCAACACTTCCTTTAATAGCTCTCCTGCTGCTTCTACAGTCACTTGTTTGTGGATTCAAATAAAACAAAATCCTTGACAGCCTTAATCTTTACCATGATTGTGTTTATCAGTTCAGTGGTGAGGAGTTTTGGTTTTTGTATGTTAAGGTGTCTGAGGACTGCAGTCTTTGATTTTCATCAGTTGTTGTTGTTGTTGTTGCTATGTGCCATCGAGTCGTTTGCAACTCATAGTGACCCTATGTACAACAGCCCTAAACCCTGCTCTATCCTGTGCCAATATCATTGCCTCTGACACACCCATCCCGATTACCCCAGTCACTGAATCAATCCACCTCATAGAGGGTCTTCCCCTCCTCCTGCGTTGTCCCTCTACCCTGCCAAGCATGATGTCCCTCTCTAAGGACCTGTCTCTCCTTACAACATGTCCAAAGTATGTCGGTGCATCAATTTTTCTTTGCTGTCAGCAAGCAATATTATTTCCTAAGGCTCCCTCTAATTTTGATGCCACTTTCCTCCTCATAAAGCTTCTATAAATTCATTACCATCAAGTCAATTTCAATGCATAGGACGTCTCCGTTAGATTTCAAAAGCTGTAAATTTTATAGGAGAAGATTCCCCATTTTTTTCCCCATGGAACAGCTAGTGGATTTGAAACTATAAACTTTTGTTTGACAGTTTTTGGTTGGTTTTGGTCAAACTTTATTATTTATACTTTATGCACAATACCACAAGAACTCTTTATTGTTTCAGAGTAAGACCACTCCAGAGTGATAGAGTCACATTGTCAGTTTAAAGACTAAGGTGTGCCTGATCCAGGCCATGGTCTTAGAAATTACTTGCTATGCATCAGAGGACTCGACAATGACCAAATATAATAAAAGAAGAATTGATGTCTTTGAGTTGTGGTGCTGGAGAAGAATATTGAAGGTATCACAAGCTGCCAAGGGAATTAACAGGTCTGTACTAGAGAGGAAGAAACCAAACTTCTCCTTAGAGGAAAGGATTTTGAGGCTCTGTCTCAAATATTTTGGGCATATTGCTCCCTCGGCTCGGGGTGAGCCATCACGGCCCTCTGCCCGGGGCAGGCTGTCCTCAGCCCTCGGCTCAGGGCGAGTTGTCACGGCCCTCAGGGTGAGCTCCTCAGTCCCCAGATTGTGCCATCTGACCCCTGGGTAGGAAAAAAAATGCCTAGGGTATCCAGAGAATTTTATCTAGGCTACTTTCTGCCACCCTCTCCCCCAGTAAACCTGAAAGCAACACCCCCAAAACCCCTCTATTTGTAACTCACAAGTTTGTTCTCTCTAGGTTTGCTCCCTTTCCTACAAGTCACCTTACCACTGAGTTTTACTTCAGACCTGACCCCCAACCCAGTGCCAGTGCCAAAAAGGAAATACAACTGCCAGCTAAAGAAGCAAAGGAGGACGGAGCCTCTGGGTTCAACCAGCCATCCCCACTGGACCCACCTGGGAAAACACTTTGCAGTCCAGAGGGGAGCAAATGACAGGAAAATATCTTCTAATAGAACAAGAAGGCAAGCAGCCTTAACCCAAGATCACCAGTAAGGTGATAAAGCGTCCTCCCTTTCCCCCTTCACATCAACGCCCCTGTTCAGCATGAAGAAGTCAGAGAGTCGGCATCCAGTTCCCAAATCAGTAAGACAGTTGATTTAACTACCATTGGAAAATGCTTGTCATTTTCCTGTAGCATCTGGTCCCTACTGGATCACTTTCATTTCCTTCACCTGCTCCCCCCACCAACCAATTTCTGCAGCTCTGCAACTGCATCCCTGCCCATCCTCACCCTTCTGTCCCCAACTCTCACCTCCTTGTACCCCCAATTTGTTTTTCCCAATAAAAATTTAAAAAAAAAAATCAGTCTCTGGAGAGGGGACATCATGTTTAGAAGGGTGGAGGAATAGCACAAGAAAGGAAGATCTCAGATGAGATGGATTGACTCAGTGACTGGATAATGAGAGGAGTTATGTCAGAGACAGTGAGATTGGCTCAGGATAAAGCAGGGTTCAGAGCTATTGTGCACAGGATTAGAATCATAATCATGATTCATAGTTGACTTGCTGGCACATAACAGTAACAACACACACAACAAGCAGGGCTAAGTAACCTCTTCCACTGAACAAGTCAGTATTTATCAGAGTTTCACCAAATGGGCAAAAACCATTCTTTCAAAAATCTCCCCAAGTGTGTGAACAATAAACATCTTTATCTATAGAAAATCAACAGAGAAGTGAGCTCTTCAAAGGCCAGATGTATTTTACTCAACAATTGTGCTTTCACCAACATCATATCCTCTTCCTTCAATGGCATGAGACATATTTAAGAGGGATTTTTCATTTATTTGATGCTCCAAGTAATATTCTGAGAAATAAAGGCTGCATTTATTCCACTTATGTAATTTTAACTCTATTTCATAACCATATTACTGTTATAGGTTGAAAATACTGAGATCAAACTTGTGCATAAATATTGTAAATATCACCAAGGTCAGGAAGCAGTATATATTCAAGGCTGGTAATTCTGTAGTAGGCTGCATTATAATTAAGAGATATCAATTAATAGTACTCAGATAGTAAAAAAAAGGTATTAAAACCATTTAATTACATACTATAAAAATTATTAGGTAATAAATGTTGGTAGAGGTCATAACAAAATTATACTCTCAGATTCAATGTCTGACTACAATAATTCAGTCAAGTTTTCTGTACTTCAAATGAACAAACATTTTCAGAGATAACCAAGTACCATTTGCTAACAAGCTAATAGAAAGTTCACAAACTGTTTAGGGAATTTGTTACACTTGGAAAAATGAGTCTCTGGTGACTTAGTAGTAAGGAATTGCACCACTAACCCAAGGTCCATGGTTCAAATCCACCAGCTACTCTGCAGAAGGAAGATAGACTCTCTTCTCCTGTGTGATTTTCTGCCTCTGAAAACTCACTGCAGGGTCAGCTATTGGTCAGTTCTGACTCGATGATACACAACAAAGATGTGGAGACGGGTTAAAAGGCTTTGCTCTAGACTTGAAGGAGTTCCTATTACCCTCATTAGGACAATGTCAAAATCCAAATAAATAATGAAAGGAATAATCTATTAAATTTAAAAATCACGAGTCCAAATGTACAAAATGAAACTTTGAAAAAAACACAGAATATTAACAGAATCACAAAATATCTTCACAAAAAATACTAATTGTAAGAGGGAAAGAATCTTTGTGGTAAAAGCCTGGCAGATAATACATTACTCAAGAGCTCAAAGTGACATTGAGCAAATAAAAATTAGGTGGCACCTGATAAGATGTAATGAGAAGAACACAGAGTCAACTCTGAGATATTCTGCCAAAAATACACAACCTGAATAGGATTATAAGAAACCAAGAGACAGACTGAAATTGATAGGCGTTCTCCAAAATAACATGGTCTGTGTCTTGAAAGTCAAGGAAAGACAGAAGCTATTCCAGACTGAGTGAGAATGAAGAAAGCTAACAATTAAATGCGACACATGATTCTGAACTGGTTTCTTTTGCTAGAAACACATTATTGGAAGAATAGAAGGAATGCAACTCGAATCTGAGAAATAACTGTTAATAGTATGTCAGTCTTAACTTCCTGATTTTGATAATTGATCTGTGACTATGAGAAAGTTCTTTTTTTTTGTTTGTTTGTTTGTTTGTTTGGTTTTGTTTTTTTTAGAAAGTTCTTGTCTGTAGGAATGACATACTAAAGTGGTTGGAGGTGAAGGACAACTTTATGAAGATCAGAAAACATGAACTTCTTTATACTTGCACTTGGTGATAAACTTAAGAATGTTTCACATTTCAAAAATTGCCAGTAAAAAAATAAGATAAAATGAAACATTTTGGTATTGGAGGGAACGATGCCAGTTTCTACAGATTAAAATTTAATGTGCAGAAGGTCAAGGACTGTAGGCCTCAATATGGATTGAAGCTCAACTTCAAGAAGACAAAGATTCTCGCACTAGGCCAACTGGCAGGACCATGATGGATGGAGATGAGATTGAGGTTAACAATTGCAGCTTGCTTAGCTCCACAATCAACACTCTTGGCACCAACAGTCAGGGAATTAAAAGTCAAATTGCATTGGGAAAATCTGCTGTAAGAGACCTCTCCAGAGTGCTGAAGAGCAACCTGATGTAAGCTATGATCTTCACAATTACCTACTATACACCAGAAAGCTGGACAATGGCTAAGGAGGACAGAAGAAGAACTGATGCCTTTGAGTTGTGCAGTGCTAAAGAAAAGTCTTGAACATACCATGGACTGCCAAGAAAACAGAAAGTTCTGTCTTGGAGAGGGTGAAACCAAGATTCTCCTTGGAGGCTAGGATTTTGAAGCACATTCTTTGGGCACATGGCCTGGAGGGCCCTGTCCTTGGAGAAAGACATCATGCTTGGAAAGGTAGAGGGACAGCACAGGAGAGGAAGACCCTGGATGAAATGGATTGATACAGTAACTGGGGCAATGAGGATAGATATGTTGGAATCAGTGAGACTGGCTCAGGACAGAGCAGAGTTCAGAGCTGCTGTATATAGTCACAGGTGACTTGACAGCACATTAACAACAGCAATGTATGATCTTAATCTTTTCATTATGCTAGCAACTAAGGAAAAGGAATCCCAGGTGGGATGTGGAGCAAAGCAAATAGGTAATATTTTGGTAATAAAAAAGTAGAATGCTTCACAGCTGAATCGTCATTTCCAGGGCAGAACAAGGAGTACGATGTCTTCCTTGAAAGACTGAACCCTCCTGACCACAGTACGTGAGATGATTTTTCATCATCCTTGCCTCTAAGGAGCATCCTGGTTGTAATTGTCCAAGATATATTTGTTTACTCTTTTTGAGGTCTATAAGATATTCAGTACTTTCTCCAACACCACCTTTCAAATGCATCAGTTCTTCTTTTGGTAGATTCTTCTGTCTAGTAGATGTTCAAGAAAGTTTATTAAATATATGATCGAAGAAGTTAAAATTAATCGTTAAGTACAAAATGCAGAAAACACAAATAATCTTATATATGTTTTTCCTGAATTCCCGCAAATTCTTTCATTTTTATAATTTATTGAGCCCTGGATGAGTTCATCAGTTTATGTCAGGAAATCTGAAGGGCAGTTACTTGGATGACTCATTGAACAAGATCGATACTTGTTCCCATTCCCAAGAAAGAGGATCCAACAGAAGATAGAAATTAATGAACAATATCATTAACATCACATGAAAACAAAATATTGCTAAAGATCATCCAAAATATGGGTAGAACATTGCATTAAGAGAGAACTTCAAGAAGTTCAAGCTGGATTTAAAAGAGGCCATAGCACCAGGGATGTCAGATATAGATCCTACCTGAAAGCAAAGAATATTTGTATTTTACTTATTATGAAAAGGTCTTTGACTCTGTAGATCACAAGAAATTATAGCTAAAAATGAGAAGAATGGGAATCCTAGAACTCTTAATTATACTCATATTAAACCCATATCTACACCAAGAAGCTGCTATCCAAACAGATTATGAGCACTCTGCATGGTTTAATATTAGGAAAGGTGTGCATCAGAATTGTATCTTTTCTCAATGCCTCTTCAAACTGTACACTGACCGAATCATTTGAAAAGCTGGGCTATTTTGTGAAGAAAAATGTGGGATCAGGATCAGAGGAAGACTCATCAACATGTGTTGTGCAGATGACTACTAAATCATGCAAAAAGAGATTGCCCATCTGTCAACTATGACGTGGCTCTGACTTGATGGCACATTAAAATATATATTCAAATAAATCGTGTTCCTCGGATGTTATGTTATGTTATGTTATGTTATGTTATGTTATGTTATGTTATGTTATGTTATGTTATGCTTAAAAGTGAAGAGGACTTGAAATACTTGCTGCAGAAGATCAAAGACTTCAGCCTTCAGTAGTGATTGCACGTCAACACCAAGAAAACAAAAGTTCTTACCACTGGACTGATAGGCAACATCATGATAGATGGAGAAAAGGTTGAAACTGTCAACAACTTCAAATTACTTGAATCCACAATCAGCACACTTCATACCAGTCATCAAGAGATCAAGGGATATATTACATTGGGCAAATCTGCTAAAAGAAACCTCTCAAACGATGTCAGTCTAAGACTAAGTCGAAGTCTAAGACTAAGACAGTTGAAGACTAAGGTGAACTTGATTCTGGCCATGGTCTATTCAATCATTGCTAGGCATATGAAAGCTAGACAATAAATAAATATAAGAGAAGAAGAATTGATGCCTTTGAGCTGTGGTATTGGAAAAGATTACTGAATATCTCACTGACTACCAAAAAAACAAACATAAACGTCTTGGGGAAAGTGCAGCCAGAATGCTTGTTAGAGTCAAGGACGGCAAAGCTTCATCTCACATACTTTAGGCATGTTGCTTGGATAAGCTATTCCTTGGAGAATAACATCACGCTTGGAAAAGCGTAAGGTTGGCAAAAGAAAAGAAGATTCCCAATGAGATGGATTAACACAGTGACTGCAACAATGGGCTCAAATGTGTCAGAGATTGTAAGAATGGCACAGGATAAGACAAGGTTCAGATCTGTTGGTCATAGGGGCACTATGAGTTGCCCTCCACTCAATGGCACATAACAACAACATATCTCCAAAGGGAGTTCTGCTGTCCTATTGGTAATATGCTGTACTGCCAACTCAAAGGTACGTGGTTCAAATCCACAAGATGCTCGATGGGAGAAAAATAACCCATCTCCTTTTGTGCAATTTACTGGCTCTGAAAATCCACCAGAAGGTCAGCTATGAGTCATTTATGACTCAACAGATCGTAAAAACAACATACCTTTAAAAAGGCTATAAATCACACAAAGATTGCCCATCTGTCAACTATGAGTTGATTCTGACTTGATGGTACATTTTCAAATCAAACTATGCTAGCCTTAAAAAACAAAACAAAAAACAACAAACACCCCAAGGGTTAAGCAGTCTGAGACTCTTCCTTTAGCAAAAACTCTTAGCTCATCCTCAAACTAAGATCTCCAGATTTAGCAAATAAAAATAACCCACTCAATCACTACACAAAGAGAATGGCATGGAAAGGGCCACATCTGACCTCTGTTAACTTCACAAAGGGGAATTGTCTTCATCACCAACATCCACAAAACAAAACTAATTCCCGCAAGATCAGACATGGCCCCTTGAGTTACTTGGAAGAACAGAGAAAGAAGGTAGGATGCGGAAATACTAGATTTTCTAATAATGTGCTATCAGGGCTATAATAACTTATTGAAAAAAAGAAAAGGGAAGGGGTGGGGCAGAGAATGCCATAATTGGCAAGACAAAGAGCTTTGTAATACTGGTCTAAAGCCACAAGGCCGAAGGCTGAGGTAGCTGCGAGCACAATTTAGAAGCTGTCCTGCATGAGTGATTGTATACTGTTGCCCACCAGAATTAATAGTCTTTTGACTTCACTAATAAACACCATAGTCATAAAAAAAAATCCAAAGCAAATAGAACAACAAAAACCAAAATCATCACCAGCAAGTCCATTCTGACTCATCACAGCCCTCCATTAAGTTTTCTAAGCTATAATCCTCAGTAGAGGAGATTGGCATTCTTCTCTTGCCAAGCTGCCATCTCTTAGTCTATCATGGACTAGACTCAAATCATTTATTGATAGAGCGAATTTTCTAGCATAAAAGGAGGTTGATGCTGCTACTGGTTTTGTGTTGTTATTTGCCCTCAAGGCTATATTGATTGATCATATCCCATATGACAGAATAAAGCTAACTCATTGAATTTTCTTGGCTACAGGAGCGGCATCCACTTCCAAAATGGCTTGCCTCCGGAAACTCTATGTGCGAACAGTGCTCAGGCTGTTCGTTCATAGGGTCGCTATGAGTCGTCTACGACTCGACGGCATTAAACAACAACATAATCTCTATAGAGGCAGAATCCCAGGACTTTCTCCTATGAAACCACAGGGTGAGGGTGAGTATGTATAATTAACTCTTCAGATAACAGTAAATATTTAACCATTGCACCACCAGCATTCCTCAATAATGTCTTAGAGGTTGTCTATTACCACTTGTTTCAATTGTCTGCTCAGTCTTTCCATTCTTGGCTCTCATTCTGTTGGTTTTTGTCTTATTTCTCCATATTTGATCTCAAGTATGGGAAATTCCTCTTCCTCATGCCCTGTATTACCACTAACAAATATCTGTTTTATACAATATATTTTAGTTGAAAAACTCTAAACAGTGATGTCTCATTTCAGCTCTGCACAGAGAACAACTTGAAATGATCATCTTACTTGCTATTCTTAATGCTCACAAAGGCCTCAATTATAGGGAACCTTACTTCTCATGGGTATAGTCTCCCTATATAGTGTCCAGTAGCATGATCATTCTTTTCATCTAAAATCCTACCAGAAGCATCTTGGTTGTTTCTTTTTTAACAATCTATTCAAGACAACCTAGATTTTTTTTTCCTTTCAAGCCCCACAGAATTCTTGTTGCATCTCTCTGTTGTCTAATTTCAGTGCCACGTGCCACTTCCACATTTTTATGTATTTATTTCAGTAATACGTCAGGTATTTCTTCACTGATGGGGGCACAAATTCACTCTCTGCCTTCACATGGGTGTAATCTTGCTGAATCTCTGTGGCTCTTTGTTGTAAAAGCACTTTTGTGATATGGACTTAGAGCCCATTCTACTCTAATATGAATAAGTTTGAAAATACGCTGTTTTAAAATCCAGGCACATTCACCAGATGCCAGAGGTTAAGATTGTAGCACATCTATTTTGGGGACACAAATCAAACTAACGCAGATATTTTACTAGAAATAAGTCTACCATATTGGTGTCGTTCTTACCATGTTATGAGGCATTTTCATTCATTTCTCTTACCTGGCCCTTTAAAAAAATCTAGAAAAAAAAATCTAGAGCTCAGAGAGAATTAATAAAAACAGTTAACATCAAACTGAGTGTTTTCACCATTAACACACTGTTCCTGATATTTAGGTGCATAATCAACTTAATTGTCAAATCCTAAGAGAAATATAATGTTATTACTCAATGAGGAAATTGAAGCATCAAGAGGTCTCATAATTTAGTCAAAGTCTCTCAAGTACATCAGGGGATGGTGGGAAGGCTGTGATGCAAACCCAGTACCTGTAGCTCCAGGATGCAGGATGACGACCTCTATGTTCATCTATGCCCTTGAGGTGTATGGCAGAAGTAGAATCAAAGAGCCGTTTTGTAGGCTCCAGAATGTTACTGCTGTTAGTTATGGTGTAGAAAAAAATAGAACAATATGGGTTTTAATACATGTGACCAATTTATAATCTTGTCTTGCCAAATTATACATCCTAAAAACTGCACCCTTTCTCTTAACCTTTTGAAACTATATGCTGCACAGATCATTTGAGAAGCTGGATTTTATGAAGAAGAATGTGGCATCAGGATTGGAGGAAGATTCATCAACAACCTGTGTTATACACAACCTTCCTCGCTGAAATTGAGAAGGATTTGAAATGTTTGTTATAGAAGATAATGGACTGCAGCCTTCAATATTCAACATCAAGAAAACAAAGATCCTCATCACCAGGTCAATAGACAGCATGATGTTAGATGGGGGAGGGGAGAGCTTGTTAATGATTTTATCTTGCTTGCATCCACAATCAACACCACCGACCAGCAGCAACAGTCAGGAAATCAAAAGATAAGTGGTATTGGGAAAATCTACTTTAAGGACCTCTCCAGAATACTAAAAACCAACTATATCAGTCTAGAGATTAAGGTGTGCCTGATCCAAGTCAATTTCTTGTTATGGACCTGAGAGCTGGACAATTAATAATGGCAGATGAAGAATTGAGGCCTTTGATTTGTGGTTCTGGAATTAGAGTGCCAAACATATCAAGGACTGCCAAGAGAACAAATAAATATGTCCTAGAGAAGGTAAAACCACTTTGCTCCTTGGAGGCAAGGATTTTTAAGCTCCATCTCACGTATTTGGGGCATATTGCCAGGAGGTACCAGTCCTTGGAGAAGTACATCATACGTGGAAGGGTAGAGGGTCCGTGCAGGAGAGGAAGATCCTGGATGAGATGGCTTGACACAGTGCCTGTAATAATGTGTGTCAAAGATGGTGAGTTTGGCTCAGGACAGAGCAAGGTGCAGAGCCATTGTTCATAGGGTTGCTATGAGTCATAGGCAACCAACAACAAGGCCACTTTTGTGATTCGCCAGTCATCTTTAACACATGCTTTGTTCTCTTTCTAATAGAAAAATTCTAAAGTGAAAACTAGAAATTGCCACACACTGATCTTATAAACCACTGAAATGCGTAACTATGTCTATAGCTAAGATTCTTTTTGGAACCAAATCTAGTTAAGTGAACCATGTTATGTTCAAGTGTTTACCTGGGTGAAGGGACACAAAGGCAACCTTCCAGAGGACTAAAATGAACCAGTACACTCACTGGCCTATTTGCTGTAGCATCTGCACCTGAGAAGTGCCAGTTATCATTTCTATTTTAATATCAGAAAACAGTAGTAGAAGGAGTGATTCAGTTCTCTGAGATAGCCAACATACATAAATACAACATTTTCTTCTCTATCACCTCAGGATCACAATGAGTTATATCCTACGAGAGAGTGCACCTTTCCCCCCCACTTCGCCTGTAAGAAAGAAAAACATATGTGACTTCTCTTTAGAGGTTACAAACGGAGTTAAAGCTAAAATAAGAACCGTTTTCTGAAAATTACTAGAAGAAACTCCCTTGTCCTTGTATTCTTCTTGTGAACCAATCAAAGACAGTTCCTACTGTGCTATCATCCTCTGAAACAAAGACATTCTATACTTCCTCAAGCCCTAGCCTCCTCCTTTCAAGCCCTCTCCTTTCAAGCAAAAATAAGTACACTGGGTAGGGACGAGACTGCGAGGTTGAAACTTTTGACCAATAGGGTATGACACAGCCTTAACTTTTGGGTTAAGGATAAAAACCCAAGTGGACTGCAGCTGGGGTGTTTGATGGTCAGACTTAGCAACCTTGGGCAGAAGTAAAATGCAGACTGCCCAAGCAACCTTGTGCAAAAGTAAAATGCTTTGCCAAAATCTTTTGTTCTGCCATGTTTCTAACACAATCTTGAGACACAAGTTCTAAAAAGAAAAAGAAAAAATTCGACTCTTCCCTGTGCCCCAAGTGAGTCACAGAAGGTGGACTCAAAAGTGAAGGAGTTACGTTGTTTCACATGAGAAAGAAATAGAAGAGAAGCATAGTACATTAAAGATCTGTTACAATAATTCCATAATTAGAATCTTACAACATAAATTTTAATTTATATTATGAACAGGTCTTGAGTTTGGCTAGAGTGATCCTGTTTCCAGGTTGTGGGTCTGCTGGACCTTAGCTCCAGACTACAAACTGAGGCCATACCACTCCACATGTTTTCATTTTTCTTGGACAAATGACTACATACACAAGTTATTTCTGCCACTCCAACAACCCGGGTCATTACATAAAAACCCCATGATTTACATGTGAGAAAAGCCTAGTGCTTCTTAAGAATTTCTGGAGACCCAAGGCAGAGAAAAGGGTGGGAGGAAACATTATTAATGACCAAGAAAACATGGGAATTTTTCCCAATTCAAGTTCCTTACCTTACATCCTTCTTCTTAATTTTTCTGATGAGCTTACTGACGATCTTTCTCCTCCTTTAATGTGTACTGTTGTTGTGTTGTATTGTAGTGTGTTGTGGTGTGGTGCTGTGTTGTGTTGTGTTGGAACCGACCTGTAGCTGACCCACCAGTGGCTTTTCAACAGCAGTTATTTGCATGGGTGCAAATTGCCCATCCTTCTCCCGTGGAGCAGCTGGTGGCCTCAAACTGGGTGCCTTTGGAACCACAGCACAGCTTCTTGCCACTAGGCCACCATGATTAAAATAAGAGCTCTAAGAAATATGAATATCAGTAACAATACACAAAGGAAGAAGCCATACTTTGAAGGAAATATCAGATATACCTTCTAAGTAGTGTCTTCCGCAAAATAAGATTTCAAATGTGGACCATTTTGGAAAGGAAGGGGGATTCCAAATCATAAGAGGACCAGGGAAAAGAAAAACTGAAATTAAATTTAGGAATATTTCCTCCTCCAACGATAATCACCATAAAGAGAGTTTCTTAAGACCGCATATGAACCGCAAATAAATAAGTTAATAGATGATTATGTGAGCTAATTAATTCCTCTAGGTAAAAAAAAAAAAAGTCTTTCTCAAAAAAAAAAAAGTATTTCTCTGCAGTTGAATTCCCTTTCTTGAGAGAGAGGCAGCCGATGTTAGGAGTAGGAATGAGGAAGGTAAGGGATAGCTGAGAGGATGCAGCCTTTCCTTGGAATAAAAGCAGGCACTACTAGAAACTTCTCTCCATCCCCTATTTACCATTCTCTTTCTCTTCCTCAAATTGAGTGCCCAAACAGAAAGGAGATCAAAGGATATATGGTAGCAGAGCCCACTCAGAATTACTGGGGACAGTGAGGCCTGGAAAGTGACATTATAGTACATTCAAAGGTTTGCAGAACAGTCACTCCTGTGATGGAAGCAAACTACTTCTTGTTTCAAGTGATAAATAGCATATAACAGTAGGAAATGTCTTCAGTTCCTAACATTTCTACCTACATTATTCTATGATAAAGGCGTTACTATAATGGTTGGGCCTTCCTGCTCAAGGCTAATGTCTACATCTGCAAGAATATTGTGTTCTGCCAATCACCCAAATCTTGACAGCTGCTATGAAAAGGAAAAAAAAGTGGAGGATTCTTCTGACTGGGAAATCATCTTAGAGGGAGACACCTGGTGAGCACAGATTCATTGAGATTGCAACAAAAGCCATCAAAGAGAGCATAGAAGTAGCCCTCTAAGGTGAAGAAAATCAAGATAAAATAGTTCATTCATACGCTAGTCAGGGAATCAAAAGATTAATTGCATTGGGAAAATCAACTGTCATAGAACTCTCCTGACTGCTGAAGAGCAATGATGTCAGTTTAGAGACAAAGGTGCACCTAACCCAGGTCATGGTCTTCTCAATTATTTGTTTTTGGTTTTTTTAAAATTTTTATTTTCTGTGTGTGTGT
>NW_006399908.1:3942763-3948208 GCF_000299155.1 Elephantulus edwardii | reverse complement strand
GCAGAGCATCTGGTGGATTTGAACTGCGTACCTCTGGGATTGCAGTACAGCTTCTTGCCACTAGGCCACCAGAGCTCCCCTTCAATTACTTGTTATGCCTCAGAGAGTTGGACAATGACTAAGGATGACAGAAGATGAATTGATGCTTTTGAATTGTGGTGCTGGAGAAGAGTCTTGAACACACCATGGTCTGCCAAGAAAATAAATAGGTCTGTCTTGGAGAGGGTGAAACCAAGTATCTCCTTGGAGGCTAGGATTTTTAAGGTCTACCTCACTTACTTTGAGCATGCGGTCAGGAAAGACCAGTCCTTGGAGAAGGACATCATGCTTAAAAGAGAGGAAGGAAAACACCAAAGCGGGAGACCCTGGATGAGATGGATTAATATAGTAACTGGGGTTATGTTGGCTGGTGAATCGGAACTAGTGAGACTGGCTCAGGACAAGGAAGGGGTCAGTGCTACTGTACATAGATAGGGTCGCTATGCATCACAAGTGACTAATTAGCACATAACAACAATAACATACTATGAGAGATCTGGAAGCAGAGAGGCATCAACTTCCTAAACAACATACATGCCTCTGGAAACTCTATGAACTTTGATAAATGTTGACAGTTGTAGAGGGGCTTCAGGCCTTTTGTTCATAGGGTCGCTATGAGTCGTGCTTGACTTAAAAGCAATCATCAACAACAACAATGCTAGTCAAAGCCAGGAATTAAGTTGCCATCTGAGATGGAAAAATAGGTGTCAATAAATTGGAAGTTCGCTGCAGTGTATGAAATGGGACCAGACCCACAAGCCCAGAAAGCAAGCAAGCCAGAATCACAAAACTAAAGCTGGCCATTCTGTGTCTTATGTGTTTTCCTAGTTTTATTGTCTCATAGTCTCCCTTAGAAGTGACTAAATTATATACATTTTTCCCCCACAAAAACCTATGTCAGTGATGATGTAACATTCAATAGAATATACACACCTGTCCCAGAGCAACCTATGGTGGAAGTGACTGCTCTCATAGACAGCTGGTCTTGGGAGATGCAGAACTGGAGCTGATTGGATTATTCAGGGTGTTTCTTCCATCAGGAAACAGGTTAATGTGAAGGGAAGGAGTTCCCTCTCATATAAAGACAAAAAGCCTTTGATTATATAGGGAACAAGTTCCTTTGATGACTGTGAAGGTTAATGTTATTTGCTGACTTCTCTAGCTATAATTCTTCATTGTTTGACAGACTTTGCACTGATTGGTCTTTTGTAATATGCCTCAACCATCCCTTATTTTGGGATATGAATATGGCAGCCAATCAACTGAAAAACCAATCAGTGAAAAGCCAATCCCTTTAATGAACTAAGTGCATAGTCTGCACAGATATGCTGACAAAGTTTGCATCTCCTCTGATCTCTGGTTCTTGAGGCTTGAGTCAGAAGCCTGATGTTGTTAGGTGCTGTCAAGTCCAAGTATGACCCACAGGGACCCTATGAATAACAAATCTGTCCTATCCTGTGCCATCCTCATGTATGAAGCCCGATATGTGATCTGCCAATTTTGGGTCTATCACCATGTGAGTCAGAGGAAGTGGCTGCCTGAACTTCATTTGTGGATTTGGGACTTGACAATCTCTACAACGGTGTAATTAATTTGCTTGAAAACCATCAATATAATCAATCTCTCTTTCTCTCTAAATATGTATATATACATACATATACATACATACATTTACATACATATATACACACACATATGTTCTTATTGTTGTTATGTGCCATCGAGTCACCTGCAACTCATAGCCACCCTATGTACAACAAACAACCCTAAACCCTGCTCTACCCTGTGCCAATCTTATTGTCTCTGACACACCTACCTTCATTACCCCAGTCACTGAATCAATTCATTTCATTGAGGGAGTTCCCCTCTTGCGCTGTCCCTCCACCCTCTCTCAAGCAAACATCTCTCTCCAAGGACTTCCCTTTCCAAAGACTGACATTGTTGCTCTTCAGTATAGGAAGCCAAATTTCATACCAAATATTATATGAAAAACCATATGCTTATTCAGGAATTGAAGGGATCGCAAATTTATAAGTTAGAATTACTTAGGTGACAGATTACAGGAAATGAGCTGTTTCCTGCAGATAAGAGACAGCTAGGGTCTCTCTACAGAGGAAGTGTTAATACGTGTGAAATACTTCCTTCCTGACCTAAAGCATTATGTTGATAATAGAGAAAAATGTGACTTCATTTACAAGAGAATTATCTTTACTATTTTCTTCCCCTGATTCTCAATAAATACACACAGAGGTGTGGCTTGTAGCGCTTCAGGTGATTTGAGCTGCTGGCCCCCTGTTTTTTTACGCTCTCTATTTTATCTCATTCTTGGTGTTTTGTCTCATTATTAATTATTAGATACTTTACACTCGGTCTGCAACACTTCAGTTTTTTGGAGAGATCTCTGACAGCAGACACAATATACATATTTATACTATATAATCAACAACAACAACAAAATGTGTATCTATATATCTATATCTATATCTATATCTATACACACGCATGCATATACTATATATACACACATATATTATGTGTATAAATATATATGTTTGTATTATAGAATAGTATATGTATGTGTATATATGTATGTGTGTGTATGTGCTATTATTGTTATTGTTGATTATATGGTATAATTATATAATATGCATATATAAAAAATATAATAAGTATGCTGTCAGATACCTCTCCAAAGTACTGAACAGCAGCAATATCAGTCTTTAGAAATGGAAGTCCTTGGAAAGAGATGCATGCTTGGGAGGGTGGAGGGACAGTACGAGAGGGAAAGTCCCTTGATGAGATAGATTGATTCAGTGACTGGGATAATGGGGGTAGTGTGTCAGAGAGAATAAGATTGGCACAAGGTAGAGCAGAGTTTAGGGCTATTGTATTTAGGATTGATATAAATCGTAGGCAACTCAATAGCACATAACAATGAGAGAGAGAGACGTTGCGTTGCTAAGCCAAGGTATGTAGGTTCAAATCCACTAGCTGCTGCATGGGTTAAAGATGAGCAATCTTCTCCTGCATGATTTAATGTCCCTAAAAACTTGCTTGGGGTCTGTTCTGACTCAATGATATAAAATAGCATAAGAGTATGTAAATATAAAGGGGGAATTAATGAAGAAGGCTGAAAAAGAATTGATACCTTTTGAAGAATAATGAATATCCAATGGACAGTCAAAAGAACAAATACGTTTATCTCAGAGGAAGTAAAACCAAGGTGCTTCTTAGAGGCAAGGATAGTGAAACTTCATCAGATATACTTTGAGTATATTGTCAAGAGGTGCTAGTTCTTGGAAGAAGACTTCATACTGAGAAAGAATGAAGGTAAATGAAAGAGATTAACTCCCTGAATAAGAAGGATTGACATAGGCATCAATAAGGAAGGTGGAGATTGTAAGGATGGCACAGGATACCAGGTTTAGATCTGTTGTTCATAAGGTAGTCAACTTGATGGCCCCACACAACAACATAAACTTCACTAGCTTTGGTCCTTTGGAAATTTGGAAAACAGAAGTGATATAATGAAAGAATAAAGGAGGACAGTCGAGGGAGGGCCGGACCAGGGCTTGCGAGTCAGCCACCCCACCCCCTCTTCCTTCAACTCGCAAGTACAGAACTACAGCTCCCAGAAGTCTGTGGGGAAGCACCATCTTTGAAAACTTGGATTTTGGTGGGAAATCTGTGAGGACAGTCGAGGGAGGGCTGGACCAGGGCTTGCGACCCAACTGTCCTCATTTGGGCCCTTGGGCCTTCGACCCTCGGGCCAGGAAGGCAATCATATATATCAAATCTATAAGATTTGTCAACCTTCCCTAAAATACTCATGTACCATTGAGGATTAAGTTACATGGGGAAACAAACGGGTTTCTGGCCTGACCACGTGAGGCCCACTAACTCAAACAGCAAGGAGATCCTGATCATCTCCAAAGAGTTGTTGTTGTTGTTATGTGCTATCGAGTCAGTTGTGACTCATAGCGACCCTATGCACAACAGCCCTAAACCCTGCTCTATCCTGTGCCAACTGAACTGCCTCTGACACACCCATCCCGATTAGCCCATTCACCGAATCAATCCATCTCATAGAGGGTCTTCCCCTCCCAAGCATGATGTCCCTCTCCAAGGACGCGTCCCTCCTGACAACATGTCCAAAGTATGTCAGACGAGAGTAGGGAAGCAATTTCAGAAAGGGAACAACAGACTTCCTCCTTCATTATTTAGGTTCCCCAGAACCCCTCGCCATGTGTATCAGTGTGTGCTTCTTCCCTCCCCACTCATGCAAGCATTGGAGTGTGCACACACCCTATATGCATCTGCTTTTATTCCTACCCAACCTTCTCCTGGAACAGTGATGTCAAATCAAAAACAAGCTACTACCTCAGACATTAAAAACTCTGCCACATGAATGGCCCGTAGAAAGCAAAGTGCTTCACTTGTCCCAGAAGCCAAAAGCAAGATATCACCCCCCCAAAGAAGACACAGTAGCAATGGATTTCCTGAAGCCAGAAAGCCTGATGGAACTTTCTGACACAGAATTTAAATTTAAAAGAACAATGATTGAATATTTTCAATGGATGAAAAAGAAACTTGATGAATTACAGGACAGTGGTAGCAAAAATCAGGAGGGGCTTGAAAAAACAATCTAAAACAACACAGAGAAAACAAATGAGGCATTCAAGACAAAACGTTATCCAAAATATGAAATCTAAGCTTTCTGATGCCATCAACATGATGGAGGGACATATGAATAGAGGCAAAAAGATGGAAAACAGAATCAGTGAAATAGAAGATAGAATTGTCACCACAGATCTGACCGAGAAAAACGCAGAATCAAAAAAGAAGGAAACAGAAGAAAACTTAAGAATAATGTGGGATACCATTAAAAGAATTAACATCTACATCATTGGAATACCAGAATGTAAAGGCACTGACAAAGTTGTGGAAGAATTACTAGAGGAAAACTTCCCAGGAATAATGAAGAATGACAGATTATATATTCAAGAAGCTGAGTGAACACCATATAGAATAGACCCTAAAAGAAAAACACTAATGTATGTCATTGTCAAATTTGCTAGAAACAAAGATAATGAGAGAATACTGGAAGCAATGAGAGAGAAACAAAGAACCTATAAGGGAGAACAGATAAGATTAAGTGTTGATTTCTCAGTGGAAACCATGCAAGCAAGAAGACAATAAAATGACATATATTGAACACTTATAGAACACAACTTTCAACCAAGAATACCGTATCCTGCAAAACTGCACATCAAGTACAAAGGAGAAATCAAAATATTCTCAGAAATACAGAATATAAAGGAGTTCGTAAAAACAAGACCAGCCTTACAGGAAACACTGAGAGACGTCCTTCATATAGAGATGCCACAGAGAACAGTATGGACCAAA
>NW_006399908.1:3928033-3938155 GCF_000299155.1 Elephantulus edwardii | reverse complement strand
TGAGATGGAAAAGGCAATCTCCAGCTTCATTTGGAATAGAAAGAAGCCCCAAATAAGCAAAGCACTCCTTAAAAATATAACAAAGGTCGGAGGCAAAGAAAATATAGTAATATTATCATCAATAGAATAATTTTGAAATCATCTAGGATTTCATTTTATTTGGATCTACAAGCAATGCTTAAAGAAACAGCAGTCAATAAATCAAAGGATTATTGCCCTAGTACAAAATATACCTTTTGAAAATAGTAAAATGTAAAGATGTAACCTTCAGTACTATAGTGGGCCTTCTCTATAATTTTCTTATATGAATTGTAAAGTTTAACAAGAATGAAACCCAAATGAAAGAGGTGTAAATTTCAATGGTGTTAAAGCATATTAAAATCATATTGGATGTTTCTTTTTCCACAATCAGAGCTTAATCTTATTCTGATTGATGGTATTGAGCTTCTCTGTTGTCTCTTTTCATTGTTATATTTAATGCTTTGTGTACCCCTTGGTGAGATCTTACGTATGTAATAATTATTAAAATTTTTGAAGAAAAAATAAAGTCGGAGGCATCTCAGTCCCTGATTTCAAATCCTACTACAATGCCGTGGTGGTTAAGACAGCATGATACTGGTACAATGACAGACACATAGATCAATGGAATAGGATTGAGAACCCGGAAATCACCCCATCTATTTATGGTCAACTGATTTTTGACAAGAAGGTGAAATGCTTTAGGTGGGGAAATGACAGCCTTTTAAACAAATGTTGTTGGCAAAATTTCAAAACTATCTGGAGAAAAATTAAACAAGATCCACACCTCACTTCATATACAAAAACCAACTCAAGGCGGATCATAGACCTAGAACTAAAACCAAGGACTATAAACTTCATTCAAGAAAAACTTGGAAGAACTTTAGTAGTCCTAATCCACAACATTAAGAGTCTTCCAAGTATCTTGAAAAATTTGCAACCAGGAGAAGATAAAATAGATGAATGGGACCTTCTAAGAATCAAATCCCTATGCACATCCCAAAACTTCTCCAACAGGGTAAAAAGGGAACCACAGACTGGGAAAAAGTGTTTGGTAATGGCATGTCATTAAGGGACTTATATCTAAAATTTATAAAATACTTGAGCACCACAAGATAAAGGTAAATAATCCAATAGAAAAATGGGCACAGGATATGAACAGACACCTCACCAAAGAAGATATTCAGATGGCCAACAAGTACACGAAGGAATGTTTAAAATTTCTAGCCCTGAGAGAGATGCAAATCAAAACAACTATGAGATATCATCTCACCCCAGTCAGAACAGCAAAATTTAACAGAACAGCTAGCAACATATGCTGGTGAGGTTGTGGAGAGACTGTAACCCTTATTGACTGTTAGTGGGAGTGTAAAATGGTAAAACCACTGTGGAAAGTGGTGTGGCACTTTCTAAAAAGTTGCAAATAGAGATACCATTTGACCCAGCAATTCCACTAATGAGAATATAGCCTAAAGAGACCATAAATGACATCCAAGCAGATAAATGCACACCCATGTTTATCACAGCTTTGTACACAATAGCAAGGAGTTGGAACAACCTAAGTGCCCATTAACAAACCAACAGATAGAGAAGCTGTGGTATATTCACACAATGGAATATTATGCTGCACTGAAGAACAATGAACTCATGCAATATTATTCAAAATGGGTGACCCTGGAGGACATTATGCTGAGTGAAATATCTCAGTCACAAAAGGACAAATACTGTATGGTGCCACTGTTGTAGAATGAGGCTGACATTGGGGTGGGGGTAGGACTGAGAAAAACTGGATAAATTATGTTTACTGCATTGAAGCTGATGAGGGAGAGAATAGTTTAAAATTAATATATTTTAGGGCATTATGATTATCATAAGAGTCCGGAATGAGGGTTGCAGGGTGGAGTATACTTGGGGTGGGGGTGGGGTTGTGTACTATTGAAGGAGTTTGTCTTTTGCTTTTCAAGGAGAGGAGCAAACTGGGGGTGGGGAGAAAAGTGCAACAATGAATGAATGAAATTCCAAAATGTAGATGTTCATTGAAATTAATAATAATAAAATTTTAAATAAAAAAGAAGAAGAAAAGAGAATGGAAATAGTAATCTTGATAATAGTGCTGAAGAGATTGAGATTGTTAACAGCTTTAGTTTGCTGGGCTCCACAATCAACAAACACTCTTGGTACCAGCAGCCAGGAAATGAAAAGACAAATTGCCTTGGGAAAGTCTGAGACCTCTTCAAAGTACTGAAGAGCGAAGATGTCAATCAGGAGAATAAGGTGTGCCTGATCTAGGCTATAGTCTTTGCAATTACTTGTTACGCATCAGAAAGTTGAACAATGGCTAGAGATGACAGAAGGAGAATTGATGCCCTTGAGCTATGGTGCTGGAGAAGAATATTAGCTATACCATGGATTACTAGGAGAACATGTTCATCCTAGAGAGGGTGAGATCAGGCCACTCCTTGGAGGCAAGGATTCTGAAGCTTCATCAGATATACTTTGGACATGTTGCAAGAAGGGACCAGTCCTTGGAGAGAGATGTCATGCTTGGGAGGGTAGAGGGACAGTGCAAGAAATGAAGCCCATCAATGAGATGGATTGATTCATTGACTGAGTAATAGGGGTAGGTGTATCAGAAACAAGAAGATTAGCTCAGGATACAGCAGGGTTTAGGGCTGTTGTACATAGGGTCACTATGAATCACAGGTGACTCAACAACATATAAACAACCACCAGAAGGGAGAAGCTGTTACTAGATGTTATTATTTGTGTTCAATGTTAGGTTCCAGTGAGCAAGGCCAAGTCATAGGTGACCCTCCAGTGAGATTTTAGAGGTTGTAAATTACATGGGGGGGGGAAATTATCCATCTTTCTCTCATGGAAAAACTGCGTATCTTTGGGTTGTTAGCATAACCCCTTACCATTATGCTGCCGGTGGTCTCTCACTACATGTTAGTCAAGTATTTTTTAAATTTTAAAGAAAATCTGAGATGAAGAAAGAAATTGAATGATCATAACTAGCATACTATTGACTCATATCTGCTAGTGCCTCACTGAGCCTCACTATTGATTCAGTCCTCTTTTCTTGGGAAAAGCAAACACATCCTCCCCACTTTAAAGTTTACTTTTGGAAGACAAGCTTCCTTTTGT
This sequence comes from Elephantulus edwardii, assembly GCF_000299155.1. Lineage (NCBI taxonomy): Eukaryota > Metazoa > Chordata > Mammalia > Macroscelidea > Macroscelididae > Elephantulus > Elephantulus edwardii. The sequence continues at coordinate 3,934,990 of NW_006399908.1, read as the reverse complement.
GGGTATACAGTTTGAATCGATTATCAAAAGGAAAATGTAAATTCTAAGAGCTACATTTCTTATCTTCAATACAGCATGATTCACTAAATTAAAGAGGTTTTTGTTGTTGTTGATTGTCATCAAGTCGAGCACCACTCATAGCAACCCTATGAACATGTTCTCATTCAGACATTATTTGCACTGTCTCAGTCTAAGAAGATTCTATTAAACACAATAAATATAAACACATATAAAGGAAAATTGACTCTGAAAATAAAAATCTATTTGGGGGCAAAAAAGAAAAATAAAGTGTAAATGAAACAATAGAAGAAATTATTTACAATAAAATAATTAACAAAGGAGTAGTATCTATTCATGCGTTGAAACTGTCTTCAAATTGATAAGAAAAAGGACTCAGTAGAAAAAAGGGCAAGAAATATCTACAGGTAATTCACAGAGAAGAAAGCATCGTTGACCAAGGACATTGAAAAGAGTGCTAGTTTAATTTCTCTAGTAATTAAGGAAATTTAAGGCAAGCTTGTTATTTCATATTTGTTACATTAGAACAAGTATAAAAGGTCAATTATTCTAATTTGGTGAAATTAAGTCTGCGTAAAACCAGTAACTCATGCTCTATGTGAGGCAACCTCATGAAGAAAGCTGTGAAAATGCCTGAAAGTGCTGAGTATAGTCATGACATCACTTGCCCAGTGGCCATGGAGATCACCTACACATTGAAAGATCATGCATACCTGGGACGGACAGAGAAGGCCTTCAACGATGCCAGCAAGGTTCTCCTGGACTTCCTGACACAGGAGACAGAGTTCATCGCCCACCTGAGATCCATCAAGCACTCTTTCCTGATGGTCTGGGGGAATGACATCATGTTGCTTTCCACCCCCGTGTCTGGAGGTCCTTTGGAGTTGGCTCTGCACATAAACACTGCCAAAACAAACCCCTTCGAGGATGACCTGATGCTCGATCTGATGCATCACTCAGCTCCTGCACATCTATTCAGCTCAAACAGGAGAAGGTGTGGGTCAGCACTAAGCACACAGAGATCACGTTGAGGGGTCTGAAGGACTTCTCCTTTGATGACATCATCAAGTGGCCCCTTTTTTTACTCATCACCAGGAAAACCATGATCCAAACACATGCTCTTCAAGCACATGTTCTGCTGTAAGCACGTGGAGTAGTAACTCTACAACATCTGGTTCAGCAACAAGACTGCTATGCAACGCACCCTGCACTTGGCCAAGTTGTTTGCCAAAGCCTTCACACTGCAACTTCATACAGAGCACCAGCATTATATGATGCTTTAAAGCTAAACGTCAAGAAAGCAAAGATTCTAACCACTGGGCCAATTGGCAGCATCAGCATGGATGGTGAAAAGACTGAGATAGTTAACAGTTTTACTTTACTTGGCTCCACAGTCAACGCTCTTGGTAACAGCAGCCAGGAAATCAGGAGACGAATTGCATTGGGAAAGTCAGCTGTGAGGGACCTCTCAAGAGTAGTGAAGAGCAACGATGTCAGGCTGGAGACTAAGGTGCACCTGATCCGGGTTATAGTCTTCGCAGTTATGTGCTATGCATCAGATAGTTGGACAGTGAATAGGGTTGATAGAAAGAGGATTGATGCCTTTGAGCTGTGGTGCTGGGGAAGAGTGTTAAATATACCATGGACTGCTAGGAGAACAAACAGGTTTGTCCTGGAGAGGGTGAAGCCAGAGTGTTCCCTGGAGGCAAGGATTCTGAAGCTCCGTCTGACATATTTGGGGCATGTTGCAAGGAGGGACTGGTCCTTGGAGAGGGACATCATGTTTGGCAGAGTGGAGGGGCGGCGAAGAAGAGGAAGACCTTTGGTGAGATGGATCGATTCTGTGACTGGAGCGGTGGGAATAAGTGCGTTTGAGATGGCTAGGTTGGCACAGGATAGAACAGCATTTAGGGCTCTTGTACATAGGGTCGCTATGAGTTGCAAGCGACTCGATGGCACATAACAACAACAACAAAATGATATTAAAACATTCTTACTTATATTTTAACACTACAGGTATTTGGAGAAACAACTAAAATTAATGACAGTACATATAATGTAATACATATTAGAATGATGGCATAACCTTGCCTGCTGAAAGTGAGGACTTGAAGCACTTGTTGCAGAAGATGAAGGAATGCAGCCTTCACTATGGATTACATCTCAACATCAAGAAAACAAAGATTCTTACCACTGGACTGCTAGGCAACATCATGATGGATAGAGAAGAGATTGAAACTCTCAACAACTTCATCTTACTTAGATCCACAATTAATACTCTTAGTATCAGCAATCAGGAAATAAGGAGATGCTTTGCACTGGGAAAATCTGAACTTAGAAAAGTCTTGAGATTATTGAGGAGTAGTGATGTCAGTTTGAGGACTAAGGGGTGTCTGGTTCAGGGCATACTCTTTCCGATCATATGTTGTGCATCTGAGAGCATCAATGAATAGGGATGACAGAATTGATGCCTTTGAGCTGTGGTGTTGGAGAAAAACACTGAACGTCCCATGGACAGACAAAAAAACATACAAATCAAATAAATACATCTTGGAAAGGGTGCTGCTGGAGTGCTCTTTAAAGGCAGTGAGGAGGCTTTACCTCACGTACTTTGGGCAAGATGCTAGGAAGGGCTATTCCTTGGAAAGGGGCATGATGGAGAGTCAGCAAAAGAAAGGAAGATCCTCCACCAGGTGGATTGATGTGGTGACTGCCCCAATGGGCTCATGTGTGTTAGGAAGTGTGAGGATGGCACAGGAGAGAACAGGGTTCAGATATTTTGTTCATAGGGTCACTATGAGAAGTACTCTACTTGAAGACACCTAATGACATTAGAATGAGCGAGCAAATCACAAAAACAATGTACAGTCTAATACTATTTATACAGATTCTAGAATCATGGAACACAAGGTTTCCAATATTATATATTTGTTATTAGGAGGATATTTAACAATGAGGAAATGTACATGTCTTATTGGGATCTCTGGTGACCTCATCGTAAGAAGCTGTATACACCAGATGCTCCACAGGAGAAGGAGGGATGATCTCCTGCCATGTGATTCATCGCCTGGGGAAACTGGCTATAGGGTCAGCCATGAGTCAGTTTAGACTCAAAAGTACATAACAACAACATATAAAATACATTGATATTTCATATATGTATATACATATATATGGTGTTATTTTGGGGTGCCATCAAATTGAATATGACTCATAGTGACCCTTTCAACAGCAGATCTAAACCCTGTCAAATACTGTGCTTTTCTTACTATCTCTGACATTTCTAAGTCTATTGCTGCAGTTCCTGTATCAATCCATCTGGTTGAATGTCTTTCTCTTTCACTGACCCTCTGCCTCGCCAAGTATGATGTCTCTATCCAAGGAACAGCCTCTTCTAGCAACAGGGCCAAAGTATGTGAGATGAAGCTTTGTCATCTTTGCTTCCAAGGAGTACTCCAGCTATACCACATCCAAAACATACCTGTTTGTTCTATTGGCAGTTCATGAGACATTCAATACTCTTCCCCAACCCCACTGTCTAATGGCATCAATTCTTCTTCTGTAATCTTATTCATTATCCAAATCTCTGATGCATAACAAGTGATTGAAAAGACCATGGTCTGAATGAGGAGCACGTTAGTCATCAAATTGGCATATTTGCTCTTTCTTCTCTTCTCTCTCTCTCTCCCTCTCCATCCATCCCTCCCTGTTTCCCTCTCTCTCTCTCTCACACACACACATACACGCACACTTTGAGTGTTCCTTTTTTCTTTTTTTTTAGTGTTCCTTGGAGGCAAGGATGATGAAACTTTGTCTCACATACTTTGAGCACATTGCCAGGAGAAGTTATTCCTTGGTAAGGGACATAGTGCTTGGGAAGGTGGAGGAATGGTGAAGGAGTGGAAGTCCCTCAACCAGGTGGGTTGACACAGTCACTGCAACAATGCACTTGAGCGTTTCAGGGATTATTATAGAACAGGGTTCAGATCTTTTGTTCATAGGGTTTCTCTGAATCATACTTGACTTGAAGGCATCTAACAACAACAATACCAGAAACCGAGAAATCAAAAGATGAATTGCATTGGGAAAGTATGCTGTCAGGAACATATCCAAAATACTGAAGAGCAATGATGTCAGTCTGGAGAGTAAGTTGCCTCTGATCTAGGCCATAGCCTTCAAAATTACATGCAGTGCATCAGAGAGTTGAGCAATGACTAAGGATAATAGAAGGATAATTGATACCTGTGAATTGTAGTGCTATAGAAGAGTACTTGGGGGGTGGGGGGGAAACGGGTCCAGTGCACTTTTATCTTTTATCTGATATCTTTTATGTTTATAACTTTGGAAAGCAGATAAAAAGCCCATAGCCCAGCCCCATGGTGCCTCTAGAGTCACACCAGCAGAAAGAGGTTAGTTTATTCATTATTGACTCACAGACTTTACTTACAGTTGTGGTACCTTGAGTGGGGTTTATTAGGGAAGTAAGTTGGAGAGCGGGGGAGGCCAATAATATCACACAATGCAAATCCAGGTTTAGTCCAGCAGTCACAAGTTGGCCAATTAGTCCAGGCTCCAGTTTCAGTTCAGCGGTCAAATTCAAATCATCCAGCAGCATTTACCTCAGAGTAGTTTTAAGTTAGTTTCTCCTTAATCATTTGGCAAGCACAGCAAAACCTTTACCTGTGACTTTTATCTCAGGACCCCTCTGTGCACACCTTGCCACAGTTTCTCCATAGCAATGCCACAGTCTCTTCATCACCATCACCAGGGTCTCACCACCAGGGTCTTGCTTAGAGAAGAGTATTGAATATGTCATGGATTGCTAGGTAAACAAACAGCTCCATCCCGGAGAGGGTGAAACCAGGCTGCTCCATGGAGGCAAGATTTTGAAGCTCCATCTGAGGTACTTTGGGCATGTTGAAAGAAGAAATAAATCCTTAGAGAAGGACATTATGCTTGAGAAGGTAGAGGGACAGCACAAGAGAGGAAGATCCTGAATGAGATGGATGGACTCAGTGACTGGGGTAATGGGGGTAGGTATGACAGAGACAGTATGGTTGATTCAGGATAGAGCAGAGTTCAGAAATGTCGTTCATAGGGTTGCTGTGAGCCGAAGGTGACTCAACGGCACATAACAATAGTGGTACAGTGTAGGAAGTTCTAGTGGCTTAGTGGTCAGAAATTGTACTACCATTTCAAATGTACAAGGTTCAAAACCACCAGCTACTCCACAGGAGAAAAATGGACAATCTCCTAGCGTGCAAGTGACTGCCTCTGAAAACCCACTGTAGGATCAGCTAAGGGTAGGTTCTGACGCGATGGTCCACAACAGTAACAGTGGCATAGTGCTCGGTGATTTTGGTGCCAACCAAAAAGTTGAGGTGCCAATCCACTAGCAACACTGTTAGAGAAAAGGGAGGAAAAAACAAAACCAAAACCACGACCAATTGAGATACACACACACACACACACACACACACAAACACTCTACTGTTTACATTTATGTTCTAATTTCTGGTAATTTCCATCAGATTTCTTATGAGAGGAGACTATCTTTCTCTCACAGAGCAGATAATAAATGAGAACTGCTGACTTTTAATTAAAAAGACAATATACAACATATTTCACTGACAGGGCTCCATCAAAACGCCATACACACACACACACACACACACACACACACACACACACACACACACACACACATTTGCCATTAATTACTGTTGAGGAGGCTCTGATTCACCCTAATATACAACAAAACAAAACATCATTTGTCCTGTGTCCTCCTCATGATGTTGATATGCTCAAACCCATAGACAGACAATGAGAGACAAAACAATCAGAAAGATAAACATCGAATTTATAATGAAGATTGCCTCTTAAAGACTAGGGAAGGAACATGGAACCTAGAGTGTTAGAAAAATTCTGGCAATATTGGCAATGTGTTTTTCTTTAAGAAACAATATGAAGCAAGAAAGATAAAATGCCAGAATGCAACAGAACTGTGGTTGGTGCCCAGGTGACCATTATGTTATTTTCTAGTTTATTATAGTTTCTATACCTCATAATAAAATATTAATAACTTGCTAGATATCTGCAATTATGAAATACATCTGTCTCAAAATGGTCAATATCTTTTCCAAAAACAAAATATTTTTAGCAGAGGGTTAAAAATGTAAAGTGGTTTCATGACTTTGTGAAATCAATTCCATTTAACACATGCGGCTCATCATTCTTTCCATTTCTATTAAGTACAACAAGGAGTTCTGGCGGCCTTGTGTCAAGGATATGCACTGCAATACTGAAGGCATGCAGTTCGAGGCCCCCAGATGCTACGCTGGAGAAGGATGGACACTCTCCTCCTGTGCAATTAGGTGCCTCTGAAAACCCACTGGAGGGTCACCTACAGGTCAATTCCGATTCAACAGTACACAACAGCATTAACATCACATGTGTGGATATTTCTGAAATACTTCAGTAGTTATTAATTTAAAGATCTGTCTGTGGGTATAATAATGCTAAATTGTTAAAATAAAAGATAAATATCCAAAATGTTAAATCAAAAGAGAAAAAGACCAAGAAAAAGTATACTTAGTACACAAAGGCATTCACTTAATTTGCATACATATTAACTGCTCCAGTCAGTAAAGTGTTCTCTTTATTACACTGTGGTGTAGTATGATATGTGTTGGACTGTTAACCAAAATACTGGAGGTTTGGACTCATCAGGCACTCTAGGGACAGAGATAGATAGTCTCCTACTTCAGTAAAGATTTACAGCATTATAAACCTAATGGAAGGTCACCTTTAGTCAGAAGCAACTTGATGGAAGTTGTTTTAATATTCTCTAGTTAGAGAAATGTGGGGTCAAGATTGTGGAAGATCTATCAACAATCTGCGTTATATGGATGACACAACCCTGCTTGCTGAAACTGAGGA
>NW_006399908.1:3925063-3927168 GCF_000299155.1 Elephantulus edwardii | reverse complement strand
GACACACTCATCCCAATTGCCCCAGTCACCGAATCAATCCATCTCCCAGAGGGCCTTCCCCTCCTGTGCTTGCCCTTCACACTCCCAAGCATGATGTCCCTCTCCAAGGACCAGTCTCTCCTTACAACATGACCAAAGTATGTCAGGTGAAGCCTCAGAATCCTTGCCTCCAAGGAGCAGCCCGGTTTAACTCTCTGCAGGATGAATCTGTTTGTTCTTTTAGCAATCCATGTACACAAGGGGGAAAAAAACACAAAAATTAGCTCCTTCTATTCACAAATGAACAGTATTTTAACTTGCTTGTAGTTAATAGCATGAAAGATATTAGAGAAGGCATCTTGGTCAATGGAAAACTTCTTGGCTGAGAAGCGAGAGATTTGGGCTCCATTCTAACACCTACCACTTTGTAAAAGTGTGACAGTACTTGAGCTGTTGTAAAATGTTGTCAAGTTGACAGCTCATAATAAACCTGTGTACAAGAAAGTGATGCCCTACAGACCTCTAACATCCTCTCCGTCTCTGCTGTGCTTAAACTTACTGTACAGTCACTATGTCAGTCCGTCTCTTTGAGTCTTCAGCTTTCTCACGGACCTTGGACTTCTTCACATTCATGTCCTTCTGCAGGGACTGGTCACTCCTGATAGCATGCCCAAGCGTGGCAATCATTCTCATTATCCACACTTCTAAGGAACATTCTAGCTGAATATTTTCCAAGAGAGATTTGTTTTCTCTCCTGGCAATCCATGATATATTCAATATTCTATTCCATAGACACCTCCATACCTTCTTTTCACTGACGATATCGAATTTCTCTACGAGCGCTTCCTGCAGTCGCAGCTGATATGATTTCTGTGCAGTCTATAAGCTGAGGTCTATGTGTATCATCACGGACCCAACTTAAAAGGTCTACCCATATTGAACTTCACCGTCTCTTCTGCAAAATCTAAGTAATAATACTTGAATACTCAATATCAAATAACAGATGCCAGCAAGTTGGAGTACTTTTCAACTTTTAAATTGAAAGTGTTCGTCATTTCAGCTCATTCTTAAGATAACAGTAGCTTTAATCAAAAGCTGTGTCATATAGACACAGTTCAAATATATAAAGGTATTCAGTTATTCAATTCTATAAGCTGTCCTCAACATTTAAAGACACTTGGAAGTATTGAGGAAAATGCAAAGTCATTTATCTGATTGTGAGAAACTTTTATTCATGAAATCAAAGGCTCTGCTAAGGTCCATTGACAGAAACACTGATAAGGAAAATAAATTTTTAATTTAATCATTTTTCCATTTACTTTCTTAAATAAGTTTCTAGTCTTGACATGTCTATATGTTTTAATATTATTAGTGTAACAGTCATTCAGATATTCTTTACAGAGAGAACCTTCTATGGGAAGTACAATAGCAGATAGCACTCAGGGAATATACCCTAAAGAAACCAAAACTGCTACCCAAGCAGATATATGCTCACCCATGTTAATTGCGGCTTTGTTCACAATAGCAAAGAGTTGGAAACAATCCAAGTGCCCATCAACAAATGAATGGATATAGAAGCTCGGGTATATTCACACAATGGAATAATATGCTTCATCGAAAAACAAGGAACTCATGAAATATTATACAAAATGGGTGACCTGGGAGGACATTATGCTAGGTGAAATATCTCAGTCACAAAAGGACAAATACTGCATAGTCTCACTGTTGTAAAGCAAGACTGACAACGGAGTTGGGGGCAAAGTAAGAAGGGATAAATAAGGTATACTGCATTGAAACAGATGAGGGAGAGAACTACTTAGGAGGAATATACACTTGGCCAACTGACTGGAAGAGATCTATATTTGTCCCCCATTCCAAAGAAAGGTGACCCAACATAGGATGGAAACTATAGAACAATATCATTGATTCACATGCAAGCAAGATTCTGCTGAAGATTATCCAAAAATGACTGGAACAGCACATCAGCAGAGAACTGCCAGAAGTCCAGGCTGGGTTTAGAAGGAGTCGTGGTACTAGGGATATTGTAGCTAATATTAGATAGACCTTAGCTAAAAGGAAGGAATACCAGAGGAATGTCTATCTGTGTTTCATTGACTATGCAAAGG
>NW_006399908.1:3923312-3924702 GCF_000299155.1 Elephantulus edwardii | reverse complement strand
GAAGACAAAGATTGTCACCACTGGACCAATTGGCAGCATCAGGATGGATGGTGAAGAGATTGAGATTGTTCACAGCTTTAGTTTACTTTGCTCCATAGTCAACACTCTTGGCACCAGTAGCCAGGAAATTAAAAGGCATATTGCCATGGGAAAGTCTGCTGTTAGGAACTTCTTCAAAATTCTGAAGAGCAATGGTGTCTCTCTGGAGACTAAGGTGCATCTTATATAGGCCATGGTCTTTGCTATCACTTATTATGCATCAGAGAGTTGGACAGTGACTAAGGAGGATAGAAGGAGAATTGATACCTTTGAGCTGTGGTGCTGGAAAAGAGTATTGAGAGTATCATGGACTGCTAGGAAAACAAACAGACTCATCCTGGAAAGGGTTAAACTGGGCTGCTCTTTGGAGGCAAGGATATTGAGGCTCTGTCTAACATACTTTGGACATGTAAGGAGGGACCAGTCCTTGGAGAGGTACATCATGTTTGGGAGGTTGGAGGGACAGCACAGGAGGGGATGCCCTCTATGAGGTGGATTGATTCAGTGACTAGGATAATTGGGACAGTGCGATTGGCACAGGACAGAGCAGAGTTTAGGGCTGTTGTACATAGGGTCGCTATGAGTCACAAATGACTCGACGGCACATAACAGCAACAGCAACAACAACAACATACAATTAGGTATTATTGTCATGACAAGAGTCAAGAATTACAGCTGCATAAGGAGTGGACTGGAGGGAGTGGGGAATTGTATAACATGAAAGAATTTTTGTTTGTTTGTTTTTACCTTTCAAAGAATAAGAGAACTGTGGGCAGGGAGCAAAGTGTGAAAAAAAATAAATGGATTGAAATTCAAAGTCTCTGTAAATTTGCATTAAACTATAAAAAGGTGTGGGGTGGGGAGGAAGAGATTTGATGCATTAAACACTGACTGACTGAAGACCAGAAAAAGTGTGTAATGGCACTACAGACATCATCTGTGAAGAAAGCAAAGATAATTACAAAGGAAGGGGAGAAAGAAAAGAGCAAAATGTATGTTAAAAATAAAAGGCTCTGGCATTGGAAAGAATAGAGGTCAATACAAGAGAAAGGAATGCTGAAGGAAATCAATAGAACAGAATATTTCAAAGGACAACTCAAGAAAAGCAAAGTATTTGAGGCGAGCCGTCGCGGCCCTCTTCCCAGGGTGTGCTGCCCTTGGCCCCTGGCTCAGGGCGAGCCGTTGCGGCCCTCTGCCCGGGGCGGGCTGCCCTCGGCTCTCTGCCCGGGGCGGGCTGCCCTCGGCCCTCAGCTCGGGGTGATCCGTTGCGGCCCTCAGGGTGAGCTCCTCAGTCCCCAGATTGTACCATTGTCCCCAGATTGACCCCTGGGTGGGGAAGGAGAAAAAAAAA
>NW_006399908.1:3921134-3922647 GCF_000299155.1 Elephantulus edwardii | reverse complement strand
CTGCCCCCAACCCTCACCTCCTTGTACCCCCAATATGTTTTCCCAATAAAAAAAAATTTTAAAAAATTAAAAAAAGAAAAGTATTATAACAAAATATGCAGGAAGTTGGGAGTTAGAAGACCAAAAGAGAAGAACTCACTCAGAATTTCTCAGGCTGCAAGAATTGAAAAACAAATTCAAATCTGGAGTTGCAATGTTAATGGAAGTATTGGCAAAATCTTGAATGCTTCAGAAAGCATCAAAAAAGATAAAATGGGTCAATAACATGTTATGTAGGTGGAATGGCACTGATAGCTGAAAGGGAAGATTTTAAGCTCTCATTGGAAAAGATAAGCCTTCTATATGGGTTGCACCTCCACATCAAGAAGAAAAAAATCTTAACAGAGAGAATTTCAGGGAAAGTGAGTTTTTTCTTCAAACCCCTGAAGCAATGAGCTCCCCAACCAAAGGGATTCTTTCTGTCTGGCCAGGACCAATGAGGACTTAAAGCAAGGCAGGTTACCCTCCCTCACCACGGAACAGGGAGTTCCCCAACAAAGGCTAATTTTCCTGGGAGCCTTAGGACCAGAGAGGACTTTAGGCAGGGCAAGTTGCCCTACTCTGTATTGAAGCAATGAGCTCTCCAGCCAAGGCAAGTTTTCCTGCCCATCCTAGGACCAAAGAAAACTTCAGGAAGGGTATACTCAGCTGGACTAGAAGATCCAGGTACCTGGAGCACTAACTACTGAGACTTGAGCAGGAAATGAGTCCAGGGCAGCATTTCTGGGACATTCTCAGCTCCTCTAAGAGGCTTTGTCTATTCAAGAGAGAAATGACTACCCTCCTCTTAGCCACTTGACATAATGTCAAGGAAGCATCAGGCAGGTTCAAACATTATTGGTGGGGGAGGGGTGTCACATTTAAGAAATGAGGAGAAAGACAGACTGAAAATAAAAGGGTGGTAAATATATGTATATATATATATATATAAACCAAGTAAGTGACATCCAAAAGAAAGCTTAAGTGGCAAAACTAATCTCTAATAATATAGACTTAAAGATGAGAACTATCATAAAATTTTAGAAAGAAAACTATGTAATGATTAAAAGCATGTAAGATCAAGAAGATATATCCTTAGTTAACATATACACACCCAAGGATAGATCTTAAAAATACATAAAACAATGGCTGACAGACTTGAAGAAGGAAGTAGTTAATATCACAACAGAAAACTTCAACACACGATTCTCACCAGACATGTCAAGTAAAAAGAAACTCAAAAAAGATGGAGAAGAACTCTACCTCAGAGACCTATTTAGGGTAATTCATCCAACGAAAACTCATGACAGCGTAAACAGAAAACTCCACAGACTCAAAAACAACAACAAAACCCTGTTAGACCTGTTGTTGTTGTTGTTATTATGTGCCGTCGAGTAGCCTGCGACTCATAGCGACCCTATGTACAACAGCCCTAAACTCCGCTCTGTCCTGTGCCAATCGCACTGTCTCTGACACTCCCATCCCAATTATCCCA
>NW_006399908.1:3916830-3918738 GCF_000299155.1 Elephantulus edwardii | reverse complement strand
GGTTCCTTCCACAGATGTAGTCGATCTGATTCCTATGCATACCATCAGGTGAGGTCCATGTGTCTCTTATAAAATGTATTTGCTATAGTAGACCAATTTACAAGAGAGTCAGGATGGAAGACCAACATACAAACAAAGCTTAGTTGGATTTCTCTACAGCAGCAAAGAAAGCACAGAAAAGGAGACTAGAAAATGATGAACCACAGGATGGCATGCTTGAGAATAAACCTAGAGACACAAAAGACCTTTAAAAGGAAAACTACAAAATACTACTATAAGAAATGATGAAAGATCTAACTAAATGGGAAAATATTCCCTGTTCACAGATAGGGAGAACTCAACATTGTGAAAAAGACAATTCTATCAAAAGCAATCTACAGGTTCAGCGTAACCCCAATACAAGATACCAAATTCACTCTTTGAGGAGATAGAAGAGGCAATTTGCAGTTTCATTTTAAAAGGAAAGAGACCCAGAATAAACAAAGCTCTTCTAAAAGACAAAAATGAAGTATGAGGCATCTCAATTCCTGATCTCAAAACCTACTACACAACCATAATAATTAAATAGTCAACCTAGAAAATAGGTGGGTGGATGGAGGGAGGGTGAGCCAATCTCATGCCACAATCCATTACCCCAGTTACTATGCCAATCCATCTTATTCAGGGTCTTCTTTTCCTGCGCTGTCCCTCCACCCTTCTAAGCATGATCTAATTTTCCAAGGACTAGCTCCTTCTGGTAACTTGTTTGAAGTATATGAGACAGAGCTTCAAAATCCTTGTCTCCAAAAAGCAACTTGGTTTCACCCTTTGTAGAAAAGACCTGTTTGTTTTCTTGGCAATCTATGGAATGTTCACTACTTTTCTCTAGCACCACAACTCAAAGATATCAATTCTATTCGTATCATCCTTAGTCATTGTCCAGCAAGTTATTGTGAAGATTATGGCTTGAATCAGGTGCACCTTGGTTCTCTACTCTGAAGTCTTTGCTCTTCAGCATTTTGGAGAGGTGCCCAACTGCAGATTTTTCTATATAGATTGCTCTTTTGCTTTCCTGATTGTTGGTGCCAAAAGTGTTGATTGTGGAACCAAGCAATATGAAATTGTTAACAATCTCAATCTCTTCTCCTTCTGTCATAATGCTGCCAATTAGCTCAGTAATGAAAATCTTTTTCTTGATGTTGAGCTTCAATTCATATTGAAGCCTGCAGTCCTTGACTTAGAGCAAACACCTCATGTCCTCTTCAGTTTCAGCAAACAAGATTGTGCATAAGCATAATGCAGCTTGTTGATGAGTCTTCCTCCAATCCTGATACCTCATTCCTCCTCTTCAAGACCAGCCTCCTGAATGATCTCTTCCACATATAGATTGAAAAGATATGGAAATTAGATACATCCCTGATACACACCTTTCCTGATTTTGAACCATACAGTGTTTCCTAGCTCTGTTCTGACTGTAATAGACATAGAAGAATGGAAATTAACTCTATAAAATAAAATGTTGGCTTAAAATAAAATGCCTCATGCTTGGGAGGGTGGAGGGACAGCACAGGAGGGGAAGACCCTCTATGAGATGGATTGATTCAGTGACTGGGATAATCGGGATGGGTGTGTCGGGATGGGTGTGTCGGAGGCAGTGCGGTTGGCACAGGATAGAGCAGGGTTTAGGTCTGTTGTGCATAGGGTCGCTATGAGTCGAAAACGACTCGACGGCACATAACAACAACAACAAAATAAAATGTATATGGGAGCTCTGGTGGTCTAGTGGCAAGAAGCTGCACTGCAGTCCCAAAAGTACATGGTTCAAATCCACCAGTCGCTCCACTGAAAAAGGAGGGACATTCTCCTCCTGTACTAGTCGGATCTGATTCAACGATACACACACAAAAATAATAAAATTTTTAAAATAAT
>NW_006399908.1:3874009-3916730 GCF_000299155.1 Elephantulus edwardii | reverse complement strand
ACATCCCAATTAAGTATTGAAATAAAAACAAAAATATATAACGTATGTGAATGATTATATAAAACACACTATATAAGAATGAAACATAATGTATTTGAATTATTGTCTAAAACACAAAGTACACATACAAAACATGATATACATGAATAATCATATGCAAACCAGTAAATTTTATTTAAAAAAGAAGATGGAAATATACAATGAATCACTGTAGCAAAAAAGAACAGATCTACTCCTCAACATTTAAGCAAGCAGCATATGATCAAAAAACAATAGTACTGAAAGAAACTCAAGCTGCACAAAAGGCATCAGCAAAAAAAATAAGTCCTAAGAATTTATGAAATATCAACAGAGGTGTTTCAGTAAATGGATGCAGTATTGTTCACCTGTAAATATCAAGAAATTTGGAAGAGAACTGACCAACTGTAAGGCTCCATAATTATCCTAATCCATAAAAAGGTGTTTCAGTAAACTACAAAAATTATGAAATTGTATGGTGTTGAACAAGAGTCTTGAATATACCATGACCACCAAGAAAACAAATAGGTCTGTCTTGGAGAGGGTGAAAACAAGTCTCTCCTTGGAGGTTAGGATTTTGAAGCTCCGTCTCACATACCTTGAGCACGTGGAGAGGAGGGACCAGTCCTTGGATAAAGACATCGTGCTTGGAAAGGTAGAAGGACAGCACAGGAGAGGGAGACCCCAGATGAGAGGGATTGATACAGTAACTGGGAAATGGGAGTTCGTTTGTTGGAGTTAATGAGACTGGCTCAGAACAGGGCAGACTTCAGACCTGCTGTACATAGGGTCACTATGAGTCACCGACTGCTTGACAGCACAAAACAACAGGAACAACATCATTAATACCACATGTAAGTAAAATATTTCAGATGATTATTTAAAAATGACTAGAACAGTAGATTAACTGGGAATGTGCAGAAGTTCAAGTTGGATCCAGAATAGGCTGATACCTATGATATCAAATGTAATGTCACATGAATCTTGGCTGAAAGAAGAGTGTATCAGAAAGATATTTACTTCCTTGTATTACTATAGAATTATTTAAAAACTGAAAGCATATCATTATCAGTTCAAAATAGTTGTAGCCTACTTGAGGGGAAAAAGAAACAAAGCAATAAAAATGAGAGTGGCTTGAGGTTTATGTTTCTTAGATTCTTATTGGCCTGCTGTTATTTCCTAAGGAAAAGTGTTACTAAGTTAAAGCAGTGATATAAAAGAACCTATTTCTTAAAAAAATTATGTGTTACCAGTAGTCAGGAAATGAACTGCATTGCTCTGGGAAAGTCTCCAGTTAGGAACCCCTCAAATTATTACAATGATGTCAGTTTGAGGACTAAGGTGTATCTGATTCAGGCCATGGTCTTTTTGATCACTTTTTGATCTGAGAGCTGGACGACAGAAGAATAATAGATTCCTCTGAGTTGTGGTGTTGAAGAGCACTGAACATCCCATGGACGGCCGAAAGAACAGACAAATATGAGAGGGTGCAGCTGAAAGGCTCTTTAGAGGTGGGGATGATGAGGCTTCACCTCACATACTTAGGGTATGTTGCTAGAAGGGGCTAGTCCTTGGAGAGGGACATGATGCTCGGAAAGGTGGAAGGTCAGTAAAGGAGAGGAAGACCCCCGATCAGGTGGATTCACACAGTGATTGTCTCAATGGGCTCAGTGTGTCAAGAAGTGTGAAGATGGCACAGAATAGGACAGGGTTCAGGTCTGCTGTTCATAGAATCTCTATGAGTCAGATTTGACTCAATGGCACCTAACAATCATGCAACCAAGGTGTTCCTTAGAAGAGAAGATTCTAAAATTGCATCTCATGCCATGTGGTCAGAAGGAGTCAGTCCTTGGGGGGAAACAGAAAAACATGTTTGAAAAATAGAAGGTCAAGAAAACACTGGCAGCCTCTCAGGGAGATGGTTAACACAATGACAACAACCATAGTCTTTATCATGAAAGAGATCATGTGAATGACACAGAATCAGGTAAGGTTTTAATCTATTGTATATTAGATTGCTATTAGTCAACATGACTATAGCTAACAACAACATAACTAGCAAAAATTATCTCCGTAGTTAATTCTGGCCACCACTACACGAGAGTATTGAAATCCTTTCTTCTTTGACAAATCATGAGGTGGACTTGCTTCTTAGCTCTAAGAAAACCTTCCCTGAGATTTGTTAATCACTAGTTGACTTGACCCATGCATTTATAATGTCAGTACAATGTAAAGCCAGTACATAGTTTAGTATAGTAGTTATTTACTGCCCCACTTCCATAATAGCTTGCCTCCAGAAACCGTATGAACCTGGAGAGAGGAAGAAAGGCACCCAAGCATCAAGGACTCTCCTTCATAGGGTCGCTATGAGTCACCTGCAACTCGACGGCACTTAAGAACAACAACAACAACCATATATTTTATAAAATTATGGGATTTGGAAATTGTGGAAATTTGGAAATATATACACGTATATACAGATATATACATATACAAGTAATTTCTTAATTACCCTGAAAGCCTATTATAGAAAAGCCTTACGCCTTATGGGAACCCACTGGACAAGGGAGGAGAGGCAACCCTTGCATTCAGCTGTTTCCGGCAGTGGCTGTCCTGGTAGCTTTATCTGGACTGTGAACAGCTTTGGGCACAGGGTTGAGTGGGATGGGATACAGGTAAGGGTGCAGCTACTGGGACCTTGACTGGCTATGGGAGCTCTGCGTGCCCCGGCATGGCTAGTGCCACCAGTGCCTGTGACAGGAACAATGCTGCGTTGCTCTGTTCCAGCAGGAAAAGTCTTCTGAGGGATGAGGGAATCGAAAAGACACAGGTGCTGAAAGTATGGGATGGTTCTTTCCTGGAGCCCTACTGCTCATTCACTATGAAGGATCTGAGGTTTTTATTTCTGTTTTTTACATGAATTACCATTAATCTATGTAAGGAATCAATTACAATGTCTTTACATTCGCAATACAAACCACTTGGTAGTGATGTACAGCGATCCTCCATTGGGCTTCCAAAGGTATAAATTGTAACAGGAGACAATCATGGAGCTGCTGGTGGATTTGAACCAGAGATGCAGGGCCTTTGGGTTAGCAGTGCAACTGGCTGCAGACTATGGCCATCAGAGCTCCCTCTTTAAAAAAAAAAGTGTTAAAGGAGAGCTGCTTTTCCTTTAAAGAAAAAAATAATAAAACAAGATCCATCTTACGGGGCTACAAAATGAAGTTAAGTGATACATATCTGTATTTGAAAAATAGATGGCAAGATCTCCAACTCATATATATTTATTCTGCAAATATTTGCAGTGCTTTGCAGGAAGAGTTCTTAGAGCTATCACTACTGTAGAATTTTAAAAATGAAGTATATATAAATATTCCCTCAAGGAACATGGGGTGTAGCCAGAGAATTAAAGATTGTTTGTGTATTTTCATTTTTTAAAGTCATACATTTAGCTTTAGAAATATTTAAAAATCAGGGGAGAGTAGCCTGAAGAAAAATACCTATTACAAATAAATAAATAAACACTAAGCACAAAGCATTGATATCTTAAAGAGGCAAGTGCTTTAGGAATTCAGAATAAGGAATAATGTTTTCAGTCAGATTGAGAGCAAAGCAAGAGGGTATTGTGAAAGATTTCATGGAAAAGATAGAATTCAAGATAGGAGAGACTGGATTTGAACTTCGATACATATGTAAGGTCACACACTGGAAGGAGAAGGAAGTAACAATAAGAGGTGAACTCAGGGTTAAGGATAGACGAAGAAGTTAAGGGGAGTTGTGGGGGAAGTAGAGTTGTTTTATGTAAGAAATGAACCATAATTGAGCACAGCACGGAAGAAGAAGGAGAAGGTGGATTCAGTGTTTTCAGGATTGCAATGCAGTTTCTTACCACTAGGCCATCAACACTCCTCTGGGAAGTAAAGTAGGTAAAACAAATTGAGGCTGAACTTGGAGAACTTTGAAAACATCACAGGTGAATCTTTTTTTATAGTATCCCTGAGCAACAGCACTGGGAAAATCTGCAGTTAGGACCTCTCCAAATTATTGAGGAGTACTGATGTCAGTTTAAGGACTAAGGTGCATCTGATTCAGGCCAAACTCTTTCCAATTACTTGCTATGCATCTGAGAGCTGGACAATGAATAAAGATGACAGGAAAAGAATTGGTACCTTTGAACTGTGGTGTTAGAGAAGAGCACTGAACATCCCATGGATGGCCAAGAGAATAAACAGATACATCTTAGAGAGGGTGCAGCCAGAGTGCTCTTTGGAGGTAGGAATGATGAGGCTTCACCTCACATACTTTGGACATATTGTGAGAAGGTGTTATTTCTTGGAGAAGGACATGATGCTGGGAAGGACGGAGGGTCAGCAAAGAAGAAGAAGAAGACCCTCAGCCAGGTGGACTGATACAGTGACTGTCGCAGTGGTCTCTTGCATGTCAGGAAGTGTGAAGTTAGTGCAAGACAGAATAGGATTCAGATCTTTTGTTCATAGAAGGTTTCTATGAGTCGTACTCAATTTGATGGCACCTAAGAACAACAACTGGGCAACATCATGATAGGTTGAAATTATCAACTATTTCATCTTACTTGGATCTATAATCAACATTCAAGTTACCTAACCTGCAGTCAAGAAATCAAAAGATCTACTGCACTGGATTCTTTGTCCAATAGTATCCTTGCACAAATAAAGAAAACCTTTTAATACAACTATTTTTAAAACATATGCTCATATATCCAGGACCAAAGATGATATTTTAAATTTTTACCATACCTTGCAGTTCGAAATTGACTGAACATGCAATGAAAATGTGTTAATAATAATTGGTGACTGGGATGCAAAAGTTGGAAACAGTGAAGAAGGAATAGCTGTCTAAAGACTTGGGCCTAACGATAGACATGAAGCTGAAAATAGAAGGATTGAAGTTTGTATTTTCAATGATTTATTCATTGCAAATAACTTTTTGAAAACACAAACACCGATTTTACATATGAACCTCATCTGGTGGGTTGCATAAAAATTAGATTGACTACCTCTATGGAAGGAATCATTCAATATCAGAATTCAAAGTCAGGCGGGGTAGACTATGGGTTAGATGATCAATAACTCATGTGCAAGTTCAAATTGAGGCTGAAGAAAAATAAAACACTTTCACAAGAACGAAAATATTATCTTTTTTTAATATTTTTTATTTTATTATTTTTGTGTGCGTGTACCGTCAAATCAGATCTGACTGGTACAGGAGGAGAGTGTCCCTCCTTCCCCGGCAGAGCATCTGGTGGATTCGAACCGTGCATCTCTGGGATTGTAGTTGCAGCTTCTTGCCACTAGGCCACCAGAGCTCCCCTCAAAATATTATCTTGACTCTATTTTATCTGAATTTCAAAATCATCTCAAGAATGGATTAGAAGCATTAACACCAATGATCAAAGACCAGATGAGTTGTGGGATGATATCAAGGATATAATCCATGAAGAGAGCAAAATGTCATTACAAAGATAGAGGAGAAAGAAAAAAATGAAAATGGACATCAGAAGAAGACTCTGAAATTGCACTAGAGCACTGAGAAGCCAAAACAAAGGAAAAAGATACCGAAGTAAAAAGATCTGAATAGAATATTTTAAAGGGCAACTCAAGAAGGCAAAGCAGAGTATTATAATAGAGTGTACAGAGAGCTGGACATGGAGAGTAAAAAGGGAAGAACTTGCTCGGCATTTCTAAAGCTTAGACAACTGAAAAACAAGTTTAAGCCTTGAGTCACAATAATGAAATGTGCTATAGACAATATATTGAATGACCTAGAAAGCATCAAAAGAAGATGGAGAAAATACACAGAAATACTGTACCAAAAAGAACTGATACTGAAAAGTTTCAGGAGGCATAATATAAGCATGAGCCAATGGTAATGAAAGAGGAAGTTAAAGCTGTATTGAAGGTATTGGCAAAAAATGTTGTTGTTGTTGTTAAGTGCTGTCGAGTCGCAGGCGACTCATAGCAACCCTGTGAAGGAGAGTCCTTGATGCTTGTGGGTGCCTTTCATCCTCTCTCTCCAGGTTCATAAGGCTCCAGAAATCGATGGGATACTGATTGACTTGTTTCAATTAACACAAGCAGTCCTGGATGTGCTCACCAGTCTATGCCAAGAAATTTGGAGAACAGCTCTCTGGCCAAAAGATTGGAAGAGGTCAATATTTGTTCCCATTGCCAAGAAACGTGATCCAACAGTATGTGGAAACTATCCAACAATACCACTAATATTATGGGCAAGCAAAATACTGCTGAAGACCATTCAAAAGAAGCTAGAACATCACATAGATAAAAAATTGTCAGAAATTAAAGCAGGATTTAGAAGAAGTACCAAGAATATCATTGCTAATGTCAGATGGATCCTGGCTGAAAGTAAAGAATGCCAGAAGAATGTCTATTTATGCTTTACTGACTACGCAAAGGCATTTGACTGTGTGGATCTTAACAAGTTATGGCTACCATTGAGAAGAATGGGAATCTCAAAGCACTTAATCAGGCTCAAGTGAAACCTACACCTAGACCTGGAGGCTGTTGTGCAGAGCAAGAGAACAGTGTTGTTACTGTTGTTTTATTGCATACCATCGAGTCAAAACTGACCCCTAACTGATTCTCCAGCAGGATTGCACAGGAGAAGATTGCCTTCTCACCATTAAGTCATCCAGAGTTCCTAGAGAACACTACATGGTTTAAAACTAAGAAGGGAGTGCATGAGGATTATACTCTGTCTCTCCACACCTTTTCAATCTGTATGTTGAGTAAATTATGCTAGAAGCTGGATTCTATGAAGAAGAATGTGGAATCGAGATCAGATGACACTCATCCATAACCCTTATCATGTAGATGATACAACCTTTGTTTGCTCAAAGTGAGGAGGATTTGAAGCACTTGTTTCAGAATTCAGATTTTAATATGGATTGCATCTCAACATCAAGAAAACATTCTGGACCAATAGGCAACACCATGATAGGTGGAGAAAAGATTTATACTGTCAAAAACTTCATCTTACTTGCATCCACACAATTAAAAATCAAGAGCTGTATTGCACTGGCAAAGTCTACAGTTAGGGATCTCAAAAAAAGTATTGAGGAGTAGTGACGTCAGTTTAAGGACTAAGGTGTGTCTGATTCAGGCCATGTTCTTTCCAATCACTTGCTGGATAATGAATAAGGATAACAGAAAAAGAACTGAAGTCTTTTAACTGTGGTGTTTGAGAAGAGTACTGAACTCTAAGTTCTCATGAACAGCTATATCCGTTTAAAGACCTAAGATGTACTTGATAAAATCTATGGTCTTTTCAATTATTTGCTGTGTATCTGGAAGTTGGACAACAAGAGAAGAACATGTACTTTGGAGTTGTGATGTTGGAGAATAGTACTGAATATTGGAGTCAGTGAGACTGGCTTAGGATAGGGCAGGCTTCAGAGCTATTGTATGTACATAAAGCCACTATGCATTACAGGCAATTCAATGGCACATGACAACAACATCATCCCATGGACTGCCAAAAAACAAACAAATAGGTCTTGAGCAAAGTGCAGCCAGAGTGGTCTTTGGAAACAAAGATTTAAAGCTTTGCCTCACATACTTCAGGCATGGAGAGGCTATTCTTTGGAAAGGTATTTGATGCTTGGAAAAGCACAGGGTTGGTGAAGGAGAGGAAGACCTTCAAACAGGTGGACTGACACAGTGACTTCCCTAATGGGCTCTATTGTGTCGGGAAGCGTGAGGATGGCACAGGATAGGGTTCAAATCTGTTGTTCATAGGGTCACCGTGGGTTATATTCAACTCAATGGCACCTAACAACACGTACATTGGGAAAATCTATCAAGGACTTCTCCAAAGCTCTCAGAAATCACAATGTCAGTTGAAATACCTAAAATATGCTGAGTCATTCTGTATCCACAATAATGATATTATACAGTAGTTGTCTTTATGGGACCTAGTTAGTTGACTTAGCACCATGCTTTCGAGTTCCTCCCAAGTTACGAGTACTTTAAAAAAAAAAAAATCATTGCTCCTTCATGCTGTGTAGTATTACATTGTGTGAATGTACCACATTTTTTCAATCCATTTGATTATGGTTGGACATTTGGGTAAAAAGGGTATGAGGATCCAGGTGGGAGAGTGTAGGAGCAGAGGGGTGAAGATGGACAAGGAGGAAATCATAGGGCTGCACAATTTGATAAATAAAGAAAGGGAAGGGTGGGTTAAGGAAATGGGAAAGATCCAGGAAGGATCTGGAAAGACAGGACAATGGAGGAAATATTTCAGGGTCGATTAATTTTATAAAACATAATGAATTGGAGTGGTTGTCTGAAACAGTGCAAATGACGATAGTGTAAAAAACAACGCATACAAACTTTGTAAGCAAACCAGTTTAAAATGAAAATTTAGTTTTTAAAAAATGCACACACACACACACACACACACAAAAGAAAATGGTGATAGAATAGTGTGGAACAGAAAATTGGCGGGGAGAGATGTGCTTGATCAAATTCATGGTCTTTTAAATTACTCGCTAGGCATTTGAAAATTAGACAATATGAAAAGAATCTATCTTTTTGAGTTGTGTTGGAGAATAGTACTAATCTGTCTTAGAGAAAGTACAAGCAGGCAAGGATGATGAAACTTCATCTCATATTTTGGACATACTCTAAGGAGTGGCCAGTCTTTGGAAAAAGTTCTTCTCATGAAGACCTTCAACAAGAAGGATTCTTACAGTGTCTGCAACAATGAGCACAAGTCTATCAGATGATGAATATGGTACAGGTCAGGGTGTAAATCTGCTGTTTATCCAGGTGTTATGTGTCTGGCTGACTTTGACGGCATCTAACAACAAGCACCCCACTGAGATGAAAATGGTTAAACATGCACTGGTGTGTTCTCTTTTTTTTTATATTAAGTGAACATCAAATTATATTTGTTTGTTTTTATTAATTTTTTAATGCAACACATATCTTTTTTACAGCATATCCTTTCCATTTAACTTTTCCCCATTCATTCATTCATTGTTGCACCTTTTCCTCCCTGCCCAGCCCTCTCCCCCAGTTTGTTTTTCTCTTTGAAAAGAAAAAAAAATTCTTTCATTGCTTTAAAATCCCCTCCCCACCCCACCCCCAAGTCCACAGTCCACTTTGCTATGCAATTCTTTTTCTGGAACCTTGTCATGAAAATAATACCTAATTCTACATTCCTTTTAAACAGTCTCTTTCTGTTTCAATACAGTATACCTTATTTATCCCCTTCTCAAAGGTTTCCCCCAACCCCAATGTCAGTCCCATTTTACAACACTGGCACTATGTAGTATTTGTCCTTTTGTGACTGAGATATTTCATTCAGCATAATGTCCTCCAGAGTCATTCACTTTGTATAATATTTCATGAGTTTCTCGTTTTTCAATGTAGCATAGTATTCCATTGTATGAATATACCACAGCTTTTCTATCCATTCATTTGTTGATAGGCACTTGGGTTGTTTCCAACTCTTTGCTATTGTGAACAAAGTGGCAATAAACATGGGTGAGCACATATCTGCTTAGGTGGCAGTTCTGGTTTCTTTAGGGTTTATTCTTATTAGTGGAATTGCTGAGTCAAATGGGTTTTTTTTCTCTTTGCACCTTTTGAGAAAGCACCGTACTGCCTTCCATAGTGGTTGCACCATTTTACATTTCCACCAACAGTAAATAAAGTTTCCAGTTTCTCCACAACCTTACCAGCATTTGCTGCCTGCTGCTCTCTTGAATTTTCTTATTCTTACTTGGGTAAGATGATATCTCATAGTTGTTTTGATTTGCATCTCTCTTAGAGCCTGGGATTTTGAAAATTTCTTCATGTCTCTGGTTGCCATCTGAATGTCTTCTTTGGTGAAGTGTCTGTTCATATCCTGTGCCCATTTTTCAATTGGGTTGTTTACCTTTATCTTGCTGTGGCTGTCAAATATTCTATAAATTCTGGATATAAGTCCCTTATCTGACATGTCATTGCCAAATATTTTTTCCC
Organism: Elephantulus edwardii; assembly: GCF_000299155.1. Lineage (NCBI taxonomy): Eukaryota > Metazoa > Chordata > Mammalia > Macroscelidea > Macroscelididae > Elephantulus > Elephantulus edwardii. The sequence goes on along the minus strand of NW_006399908.1, from coordinate 3,906,681 downwards.
AGTCTGTGGCTTCCTTTTTTACTCTGTTGGAGACGTTTTTGGATGTGCATAGGGACTTGATTCTTAAAAGGTCCCATTATTCTTGGACGACTGTTCATGTTGTAGATTGAGACTTCTAGAGTTCTTCCAAGCTTTCCTCTAACGAAATTAATAGTCCTTGGTTCCAGTCCCAGGTCCTTGATTCACTTTGAGTCTTCTGCAGGTAGTTTTCCAATTTCGCCAATAGCATTTGTTTAAAAAGCTGTCGTTTCCTCATTTAACTGGTTTCATCATCTCCTTGTCAAAAATCAGTTGACCATAGATGGATGGGCTGATTTCTGAGTTCTCAATTCTATTCCGTTGATCTATGTGTCTGTCGTTACCACGCTGTCTTGACCACCATGACAGCATAGTAGGATTTGAAGTCAGGGAGTGAGATGTCTCCTACCTTGTTTCTCCTTTTCAGGAGTGCTTTGCTTATTCAGGGCAGCTTTCTCTTTCAAATGAAATTGGAGGAGGTTGCCCTTTCCATCTCATTGAAGAATGGAATTGGTATTTGTATTGGGATTGTATTGATCATGTAAATTGCCTTTGATACTACAGTCATTTTTACAATATTACTCCTATCCATGAGCAAAGGATATTCTTCCATTTCTCCAGATCTCTTTTTGCTTCCTGTAGTAATGTTTTGTAATTTTCTTTGAAAATATCCTTTCTGCTTCTGGTTAGAATTACTCCCAAGTGTTTAATCTTGTGATTAGCTATTGTGAAGGGTTTTGTTTTTCTTAGCTCCAGTTCTGTATTCTCTTTGTCTCTGTATGTAGGTTGAGCTTATATCCTGCCACTTTGTTGAATTGGTCAACTATGCCCAGTAGTTTTCTTGCTGAATCTTTAAAGTTTTCTAAGTATACTATCATATCATCTGCATAATAGAGTTAATTTTACCTCCTCTTTGCCAATTTGGATATTTTTTATTTCCATCTCTTATCTTATTACTATTGCTAAGACTTCCAATACAATATTGAATAGTAGAGGTGATCGTGAGCATCCTTGCCTAGTTCCTGTTCTCAAAGGGAATACCTTTAATTTCTCTCGGAGTGGACTCCTTTTCCGGGAATGTGTTTGACGTGCAGGTTTGCTCTGGCTCTGGAGTGAGGCTAGCCAGCCTGGGCCTAGGGTTTGAACCAGAAGGCGGCCTTAAGCCGAAGGAAGCCAGGAAGGAAGCGGCCATGTTGTTCCTGGTTTAGCTGGTGCCTTCACAGGCTCGTGGGAAGGCAGGAGTGTGGTGGTGGGGAGTGCAGGAATCGTAGCAAACTTTGGAGTGGACTGCTTTTCCGGGAATGTATTTGACGTGCAGGTTTGCTCTGTCCCTAGAGTGAGGCTAGCCAGCCTGGGCCTAGGGTTTGAACCAGGAGGCGGCCTTGAGCCCAAAGGGCCCTCTGGCCTGTGGCCCTCAGGCCAGGTTCAAATTGTCTTCCTGTCAAACATTCTTCTAGGTGGTATAGCACTGGTCTGTGCGTTGCTGTACAGAGGTAACTCGTGGTTGCTGTGATGCTGAAGCCTGTGACAGTGATGTGCCACTCGTCGTAATGGGCACCCATGGTGGACAGTGTTGGCTGGAGCTTCCCGACTAAATCAAGCCTGGAAGCAGGAGCGTCATCCACTTCCTAAATGGCTTGCCTCTGGAAACTCTATGTAAGAACAGTGCTCAGGCTGTTTGTTCATAGGGTCGCTATGAGTCGTCTACAACTCGATGGCATTAAACAACAACAACAACATTAAAAACGAAAATGTTGGCTCTCAGGTTTGCATATATACACTTTTTGCTATGTTGAAGAAATTCCCCTCTACTCCTGTTTTGTTGAGTGTTTTCATTAGGAAAGGGTGTTGGATTTGTTGAAGGCCTTTTCTGCATTAATTGATATCATCATGTGATTCTTGTTCTTTGTTTTGTTTATGTGATGAATTACACTGTTTTTCTTATGTTAAACCATCTTTGCATACCTGTTATGAATCCCACTTGGTCATGGTGAATTATTTTATTTTTTATGTATAATTGGATTTAATTGGCCAGGATTTTTGCATCTATGTTCATGAGAGATTTGGCCTATAGTTTTTTATTTGGTGATGTCTTTAGCCGGCTTTGGTATCAAGGATATAGACATTTGCTACATAGAATGAGTCTGGGAGAATTCCCTCTTTTTCTGTTTTCTGAACTAGTTTATATGGAATTGGTGACAGATCTCTGAATATCTGATGAAATTCACTTGTAAAACCCTGTGGTCCAGGGCTTTTTTGGGCCTGGACTTTGTCTTATTACCTTTTCGATTTCTTCTTTTATAATGGGTATGTTCTGGTGTTCAATTTCAGTATCTGTCAGTGTAGTTAGGTTGTGTATTTCTAAGTATTTGTCCATTTCCTCTAGGTTTTCATATTTGTTTGAGTATAATTTTTCCTAATATTCCAATGTTAGCCTTTTTCTTTTAGTTGGTTTTATTGTGACATTGCCTATTTCATTTGTTATTTGGATTATTTGTGTCTTTCCTTTCTTTTCCTGTTAGTTTTGCCAGTGTTTTGTCAATTTTATTGACCTTTTCATATAAACACACACACACACACACACACACACACACACACACACACACACACACACACACACACACACGCACACACACACACATACTAGAGTCCAGGTTGGACGTCATCTGCAGCAGCCAGATTCTACAGAGGCATGTTTGTTGCTTCTGATGAGGATTAGGGTAAAATGCTGACTTGCTAGTGGGAGTGAGATGGTGTGATTCAACCTCCTATTTAAAAAGGCAGTTGGGCCAGAAGGCCACAGGCCTTTGGGCCTGGTTTTAATTGGTTTTGGTCAAACATTCTTCTAGGTGGTATAGCACTGATCTATCTATTTGCTCTATAGAGGTATTTAGTAGTTGCTGTAATGCTAAACAGTGATGTGTCACATGCAATAATGATTACCCATGGTGGACAGTGTTTGGTGGAGCTTCCCAATTAAAACAAGCTTGGAAGCAGAAGTGGCATCCACTTCCAAAATTACATTCTATGAAAGTCGAGAAACAATGAAAGTTATACAAGTGTTCAGGTCTTTCATTCACAGGGTCACTATGAGTTGTCTATTTTGTCATTGAGTTGAGCATGACTCATAGCAACCCTATGAACAAAAGGCCTAACGCCTTTCTATAATTTTCATAATTTATCAAAGTTCATAGAGTTTCCAGAGGTATGTTGTTAGGAAGTAGATGCCATACTTTTTTTAAAAAAAAAAGGGAGAAATTGGCTAGTAGTCTAGAACTACTAAAAGTAAAGAAAGATCAATAAATAAGCTAGGTTACATTTTAAATCTCAAGATATTTCCAACTGTTAAGACGGTGTGTGGGCAAGAAAGGATGAGGCAGAGGTGCTGTTGTGGGTGGATGGCAGGAGCCATGCAGGCAGAACAATGGGTATTAATAGGACAAGGGTGTGGTAGGGAGGACGCAAGGAGAGCAGATGGTGTAAAGTATAGATATAAAGTGGGCATCAGGCAATGGAGAGGCTCAAATTGTTGGCTATTTTGGTATTTAGTTAACAGATGCTAAGAAAACTGTAGTAAGAGTTAATAAAGCTAGGATTGGTGATTTTTCTCTGGTGAATTGAGCTGCTCTTGGTTTTAGGTGTCATCTAGTCAAGTACCACTTACAGCAACCCTATGAACATGAGATCTAAACTCTGTTCTATCATCTACCGTCCTCATGATCTCCAACACACTTGAGCCCATTGGTGCGGTCACCGTGTCAATCCATTCTGATGGATATCTCCCTCTCTTTTGCTAATGCTCCACCATATCAAGCGTGGGAAGTACAAAGCATAGCCTCCCCTAGCAACATGTCCAAAATCTGAGAGATGAAGCTTTGCCATCCTTGCCTCCAAGGAGAACTGCAGCTACATCTTTTCTTCTTTTGGTAGTTCATGGGATATTCAGCACTCTTCTCCAACACAACTCAAAGGCTTCGATTATTCCGTCATCCTTACTCATTGTCCAGATCTCTGATGATCATGGTCTAAATCAGACATACGTTAGGCCTCAAACTGACATCATTACTCCTCATCATTTTGGTGAAGTTTCTGACAGCAAACTTTCCCAAAGCAATATATCTTCTTATCTCCTGGGTTTTGGTACTGAAGGTTTTAACTGTGGATCCAAGCAAGACAAAATCATTAACTGTTTCAATCTTTTCTTCATCTATCATGGGTTATGTTGCCAACTCAGAAGTTGGATTTATATTTATATTAAACATAAACAGAAATAAGAAACAAATTGTATTTATATTAAAGGTTTGAATTTATAGCTGCTTCATATTGAGGTAACTTTGGATTACTGTGATACTGAATGTTGTGTCATTGATCTGTTAAGTGCCATAATGTTTACACATGGTTGACAATATCTGGTTAGCTAACAGATTAAGACAGGCTTGGAAGCAAGAGTGGCATCCACTTCCTAAACATACCTGTGGAAACACTATAAACTTTGAGAAAGGACAATAGTCATAGAACAAGGTTATAGTCTTTTGTTTATGGGGTCAGTACTAGATGGCACTTAACAACAACAACAATAAATATTGCAAGCCCTTGTCTTCCATTTTGGCCTTCCATTGACTGGGCTTTATGATGATGCTCTTGTTTTGGTTGAGGATCTGTGGGAATTCTTTCATAGTTTAAGTCTCTTGTTTAGAGTCAACAATGCCTTCAGGAGGACACTTGATTTAAGGCCAAGTCTTAGTCTCCATTTTGGAAACTGGGTAAAGCTACTGGACTCTCCTCTTGTTTTGGTTGAGAGTCATTGTGGAATGTTTGTTTTGTTTTGTTTTTATTATTAGAGCTTCTGATTTAGAATCAACAAAATTTCCTGGAGGGCCCTTATATTTAATAAATTGGGTCTGAGAGATTATATTTTAATCCTTTACTGCTATATTTTGGAGGAAAATTCTTCTAAGTCATACAGCACTCTTGTCAATTTGCTGTGCTGAGGTCATCTGGGTTAGCTGTGGTGCTGAATCATGTACCATTTGGACCTGAAATGTCATAATGGCTGCTCAGACTGGACAGTGTTTGGTGGCGCTCCCAGTTTTAAGACAGGTTGGGAAGTAGGAGTGGCATCCACTAACTAAATCACATGACTCTGGAAACTCTATGAACTTGGAGAAATGATAGTTATAGAAAGGCCTCAGGTCTTTTGTTCATGGAGTCGTGCTATGAGTCATGTACAACTTGACAGCAATCAACAACAACAACCAAGAGATTAGAACATTGTTATTGTTATTGTTATTGTTATTTGCCATTGAGTTGCCTGAAACCACAGTAACCGTGTGTACAACCGCTCTGAATTCTGCTCTATCCTGTCCCAATCTCACTGTCTCTGATATATCTATCCTCATTACCCTATTTACTACATCAATCCATCTCATCCAGGGTTTTCCTTTCCTGCATTGTCTCTCCATCCTTTCAAGTATAATATCCTTATCTAATGACTGGTCCTTCCCAGCAACATGCTCAAAATATACGAGATAGAGGTTCAAAATCCCTGCCTCCAAGCATAGTTTGGTTTCATCCTCTTCAGGAAAAACCTGTTTGGTCTCTTGGAAATCTATGGTATGTTCAATACTCTTCTCTGGCACCACAACTCAAAGACACCAATAGTTTTTCTATGTGTATATTGCCACTTATATTTCTCATAAAAGATATTTGCAAAAAGGGAGCTTTGATGGCCTAGTGGTAAGAAGCTGTGCTGCAATCCTGAAGGAGTGAGGTTCAAATCCACCAGATGCTCCACTGGAAAAGGAGGGGCAATCTCCTCCTGTCTGTGCCTGTTGCATCTGATTTAATGGCACACAAAAAGGAAAGGAGAAAGAGAGAAGGAGAGAGAGAGAGGAAATAGTATTTGCAATGAATAAATTATTGATTGTACAAAATCCTTTCATTCTATCTCCAGCCTCATTTCTGTCAAGTCCATGTTTTCTACTGATCCTTCTGTGCTCCCAACTTTTGAATGCCAATCACTTGTTATTATTATTAATACATCTTGGTTGCATGTTAGACCAATTTCCCACTGCAAATGTTGGTAGAAATCATCTATTTCCCCTTCTTTGGCTCTGGTTGTTGGTGCATATATTTTAATGATAGTAATATTAATAAGTCTTTCTTATAAGTGTATGATTATTGTCCCGTTGCTGACAATATTGTACTTCGCGATGGATCTAGATGTGTTCTTTTTAACTATTAATGGGATCCCATTTTTTCCTCATCTTTTCAGTTCCAGCAAAGTAGATCATATTCTGATTCAAAATGGCTCATGGCAATCCATTTCATTTCACCAATGCCTAGCATGCCAACATTTATGCATGCCATTTCTTCCTTAACAATGTCCAATTTTCCTACATTCATACTTCTCATATTCCAGTCTCTCCTGTTTGTAACTGTTCCTCCTCCTTTGTGATTCTCAATATGAGGGCTCCCAATATGAACCTCCAGTGCCATATCTGTTGGTCTAATCTAAGTGGGTTCAATTGTACATAGGCCTGTTATTTCAGAAGCTAATGATCAATCAGCCTGATAATCAACGCTTGTCTCTCTTAATTTGTATGATTGGCTTAGAACAGTGTTTAACAGATAAGCATTTTACCCAAAACAGCAGATAAAAGACCCTTCTCCAATACACAGGTAACAGATCTGGTGTTGGTCTCGTTCCATGCTCCTACAGTGCGCATGGCATGTTCATTAGATTGAAAAATATTCCAGGCAGAGATATGGACAGACTGGAGTCATTGAGTTTAAGTGAACAGACCATCCAGGCCAACATGTCCAGCAAGGAGTTGGTCATATAAAGCTGAAATTATAGATTTGAAAGTCATTCCCCAAGAAGTAAAAATTGAAGGTCAAAGATTAATAAATAAACCTTTACAGAATTTAGAAAAAGAAATAAGAAAATACTCAGGAAATGTTGCTGCTAAGTAGGTAAAATAAAGTGCACATGATGTCATTACAACATATGTTCATATACAGGTTCATAAAAAAAATCAGAAATAATTTCAATATTATGAGTCATTCAGTATGTATTATGAATATATGAAAAAATTTTATTCTTTATACTTGTTTGTATCTTTTTACTTTCTACTTTTATAAATACAAAATACAGTAGGACATCAACAACAGCATTGCCATCAATATCAACCCTTTTCTCCATCGGGCCACTACCTCTATCAACATTATTTTCTGTGAAAATTTAGAAAATAAAAACTTGTGGAATTTTTCTCCAGAAACAACTTAACAAACCTCTCTATGGGATACAAGTTTAACCAGTTTCCAACAAGAAATAAAATAATTGGGGAATATCCATTGAATTTTTTAAAAGATACAGTAAGAAAGCTTTTTACTATATTTTACTGAAACACAAGTACAAATATAAAACAATGATCAAAAAGTTGCTATTTAAAAGCCACATCTTTATAAGATGTTTTTGCCATAAACGTCTCTTATGCAAAAAGAGAGGAACTATTTTGAGGTTCCCACATTAAAGCTTGCACCTCAGAAAATCCCAATGGGACAAAAGGGAAGACTTAATTCAAGTCTGTGTAGTTCTAATAATAAACAATGAGTCTTTGGTTTCAAATTCCTGGTAGAATCAAATACATTTAGCTTATCTCTTTCCATAACAAGAATCTGTATATTTTAAGGAGAGATGGAAAGATATGTTGACACAGGAGAAAACTTTTGAGGTACTAAAGGTAACACTTAGTAGTCAAGATATTTTTTAAAAAATTAATTTCAACAATCCAAGATTTCCCTGTATTATTTACTCTATAAGCTATAAGTATTATAACCGAGACTTTAATTTTAACTTTATAATTTAATACAAATTGGCAACATCATATCCCTTAACCCTTGACGAAAAAAAAAAACAACAAAGCTATACTAAATATAGGATTATTTTTTAACCTGAAAAAAGAGATACTTATTAAATCTAGAATTATATAGCTTAATTTGTTGGTGAAATATAGCAAAAATAGGAAAGTCAAGGTCAGTAAATTAGAGAGACTTACATTCTGCTGACATTAAGTATTATTTCACTGGAGAAGATCGCAATACTTAATCTATCAGATACAACATCTCAGGATTCCTCTGAAATCCATGCTTTGTTTACCAGCCACTTGGAAGGGAGCTGTTATGTTACACCAACTAACCTGAGGCAGACATTTCTTTTAATGGCAATCAATTGGATGTAGATGTGACCATATGTGACCCATGTGGTGTCATTGATAAAAGACAGTGACAGGTACAAAAGTAAGGTGTATCCTGTATAACATAGGTAGGAAGAGGCTTCACTGCTGAGTGTTCACTTCACTGATGATTCCATACGTGGAGAATCAATCAGCCCATGTCTAGCTTGATAACTGAATTCCGTCTAGAAAGATCCTTCATAAAGAACCATTGTACATAGTTGACATTATTATCCTCTTTGTTCCTATAAAGGCAACAAATTATGGTGTTAAAGGTTATAGATTTTGGAGGAAGACAAATGTATTTCAATCCTAGTGCTAGCTTATATTGTAACCTAAGACCTTAGTCACACAACTACTTGGAATCTGAGTTTCTGTATCTGTGAAAGACTGACAAATTTATAACATAGGAGTCAATACTAATGCAACAGGTAGCAATTCTCCATTTAACAAAAAACGACAAAAGTTATAGAAGTTTATAAGGAGTAAACATTCTTCTTAGGCGAGTGGTTACCAGCTACACCAGGTTCCCCTCTGCAGAAATACAAGAGAATATGTTCAGCAGATGCCTAAGCATATGTTCTCATATGTCTGCTAATATTCAGCTCACTAAAACTGAAGGCTCACAAGACGAGCCAGCACCACTGGGGCACAGAAATCCACGCGGCTTTAGTAAAGTCCCGCTGTGGCGATGGTTAAGTGCTCCACTGCTAACCAGAAGTTGGCTGGTGACATGTGCTCCTTAGAAAAAAGACCTGATGACCTGCTTCTGTAAAGATTCACCCATGGTTCTCTAGGCAGTTCTGACTCACAGTCACCCTAACGGACACAGCAGAACTATCCCATAGGTTTTCAAGGTTCTCATTTTCAGAGAAGCAGATGCCATATCTTTCTTCCTCAGAGTGGTAGGTAGATTCAAATTCCCAGCCCTAATACCACAGCGTTACTGTTGTTGTCATTGTAGCTGTTGTGTACCATTGAACAGGACCTGACCCATGGTTGACCCTCCAGCGTTCTCTTAGAGGCAGTTAATCACACGAGAAGAGATGGCCCATCGTTCTCCCACAGAGCAGCTGGGGGCCTCAAACTGTGTGCCTTTGGGATTTCAGCGAAATTTCTTGCCACCAGGCCACCAGAGCTCCCTTCTGTGCCGCTAGAGCCAAGGAAACATTACATGGAAGGTTTACTCTCTCCTATAGGTGTATGTTTAGTTGAAATAACTCTATGGCGAACAGCTAGCAGGAAAAACTACAAAGCAATGGAGCAAAACATTTGGATACAGGGATTGGACAAACATTAAGAACAAAAACCACAAGATACAGTGATGAGTCAGTGCCTGATACATGTTAGATAGTAAGCAGATTTTTGTGGGGTTGCTTTGATGTTGGGTTTTGTTTTTGGTTTTGTTTTCATTTTCCCTACCCCAGTTCTCTGACAACTTTCCCACTCATCTTTGAGATGTTCCACCTAAAAAAAACCCCAACCAAATTCACTTGCTATACATTCATTCCAAAGCACAATGCACTATAAGAACTGTCTCACAGAATTCCAGAGGCTGTGAATCATTACAGAAGCAGGCCACCACATCTTCCTCCTGCAGTGTCTAGATTCAAACTACCCACCTATTGATTACCAGCCAAGTACTTTAACCACCGTGCTACCAGATCTCCCAATGTTTTACCTTGAATACCAAAAAATTACTTTAAGAATGAATATTCATATTAAGTGAAAGTGAAGAAAATATTTACACTAAGACAATTCTCTTTGATTCTTTAGAACCAAATGTACCAGGCGGGCTTCTTCTTCAGGTTTATTTCTTTCCCTAAGAGTTTTTACAGTGTGTAGGAGTGATTTAAATAGGATTGTTCAATATGCCCTACTTCACACTTGCTTGTGTTGAATTTCACCTGCTGTTATTTTGCTCAATTAACGATGTTTGTTCCACAATTATCTAATCTATTTAATATGTTATGGGAGTCGTTAAGGCTCCTTTCTTATCTTTGCCCTGACTAAATAATTTATCATCCACTGTGTTTACCTGCCATTCAGCCCTGCTTGTCAGAATATTCTTTGAAAATATGAACATTTCAAGTCCCAATGTAAAAAGCAAAGGATGTTGTACAATTAATTTTGTTTCCTGCTGTGACTTGCCTTTTTCTCTCGCTTATTTTACTAATCTCTCAACTCACGTCTAAAACCACAATAGAGTTTTATGTCTTACAATACTGCCAGGTTCTTTGTGTACTTCTTTCTGAAACATGAAAATCTTAACAGTGTCAACAACCACAGATAATGTCTTGAAGAAATGTAAAGAGAGAGAGAGAGAGAGAGATAAATGGAATTTTAACCCATAGAAGTCATGGTTAAATATTAGCATGTTCATTTTACTCTTAATAGGTCTTTATTCAGAGGGAAAATACTAGTGCTTACTGCCTCTTCTAATATCTGGAGAGAGTGGAGCCAAATTGTTCTTCGGAGGCAAGGATTCTAAAGCTCCATCTCATATATGTTGAGCACGTTGTCAGGAGGACATCATGCTTGGAAGAATGGAGGGACAGTGCATCTCATCCTGGGTGAAATGGATTGAAATAGTGACGGGACAATGGGGGACAGTGAGGTTGGCTCAGGATGCACAAAGGGACTTAATCTTTAGAAGACTGTGAATTTCTGGCTGTATTTGCCAGGCTATTTATTCCATAAATAATATAGCTAAGCCTCCTAAGTTTGGTCCTATTTTTGTCTTCCTTGATCTTTATGGTTAGGGGTTGTACCCCTAGAGTTTTGATCCACCTTGACTCTATTTTTGTGTATGGTGAGATGCGTGGATTTTGCTTCGGCTTCCTACAGGTAGAAGTTCATTCTCACCACCACCATTTGTTGATGTGGTTGTCATTTCCCTGTTTAATGGGCTTTGTTTCCTTGTCAAATGTCTGCTGACCAATAACAGATGGATTAGTTTCTGGGTTCTTGATTCTCTTCCCAGGGTCTGTGTGTCTGTCATCGTTCCAGTACCATGCTGTCTTGATTATTATAGCTGTGTATTGAGACCAGAGAGTGCTAAGCATTCCACTTCACTTTTGTTTTTCAGAAGTCCTTTGCTTATCCAGGGTCTCTTTCCTTTTCAAATTAACTTGCCAATTACCTTTTCTATCTCTTTGAAAAGTGAGTTAGGTATCTGTACTTGGATTGTGTTGAACATATAGATTACTTTTGGTAGGATTGTCATTTTCACTATATTGAGTCTTCCTATCCATAAACGGGATATTCTGCCATTTAGTTTGATCTCTTGCTTCTCATAGTAGTGTTTTGTAAGCTTTCCTTGTCTTTATTGTTATGTGCCGTTGAGTGGCTTGTGACTCAGTAACCCTATGTAAAACAGCACTGACTCTTAGTAACCTTATGTAAAACAGCTCTGAACCCTGCTCTATCCCGAGCCAATTCCATCATCTCTGTCTCACCTACTCCCATTACCCCAGTCACTGACTCTATCTCATCGAGGGTCTTCTTTTGCACTGTCCCTCCACCCTTCCTTGTAAATATCCTTTTGTGTCTCCAGCTAGGTTTATTCCCAAGAATCTCAAATTGTGATCGGCCATTATAAATGGCATTGTTCTCTTCTTTTCCATTTCCATGTTTCCTTTATTTGCATCTTTTTTTTTCAATGTTTTTTCTAAATTCAATTTTTTTAATTAAAAAACAAGCATTATATTCAAAAAGTATATTGAAGCACAAGAATTTCATTTCTTCCAGATCACTTTCTTTTAAATTCCCAGTACATATGATATGCCTTGTTTTGAACTTTTCTCCTTCTTGATTTTTAAAATATCAAGACAAGAAAAAGATTTTCTGTCACTCTTACTATATGTTGTTGTTATGTGGTATCAAGTTAGAAGTCACTCATAGTTGCCCCTCCAGTGGGTTTTCTGAAGTAGTGAACAGCACAGGCGGAGAGTGCCCATCTTTCTCCCTTGAAGCAGCTGGTGGATCTGAACTACGTGCCTTCAGGTAGCCATGCAGCTGCTCACCACTCAAACGATATTTGTTTGTTGATTGGGTTTTTAAAAAAAATGGGCAAAAGTTATAGGGAAAATCAGTTTTTAACTCAATAATTGGTATACATTTTTAAAATTCATTTTAATGAAAGTTTACAGAGACTTAGGGTTTCCAGTTATTCATTGTTTCACTTCTCTCCCTGCCCATCTCCTCCCCCGATTTACTCTTCGCCTTAAAAAAAAGAAAAACCTTTTCATTGTTATGCAATCCCTCCCCACCAAGTCCACTCCACTATGCAATCTTCACTCTAGACTTCAATAATGACAAGAATACCCATTCATACATCCATTTTAAACAGTTCTCACCTTCATCTTTTTCAATGTAATATATGTCATTCCTGCCCTCCTTTTCTGTCTTCTCTCAACCCTGATGTCAGTCCCATTTTACAACAGTGGCCCTATGCAATATTTGTCCTTTCGTGACTAAGATATTTCACTCAGCATAACAATTGACATACTTTTTATTGGATGACACAGGTTTCACTCCCCTTGATGTAACAGAAAACAGCATGGATAGATACTGAAGAAGGAAACAACTGTGACGCATACTTTTTCTGATTTCAAACCATGCTGTTTTCCCTTGCCCTGTTGAAGCAATGGCTTCCTGTCTATGGAGAGGATTCACATGAGCGTAGTTAAGTGTTCTAGTGTTCTCATTCTTCTCAATTCCCTCTGTAATTTGTTATGATCCACACTGCTAAATGCCTTTATATAATCAACAAAGCACACGTATACATCCCTCTGATATTCTCCGCTTTGGGCCAAGAACCACCTGACATCAACAGTGATATCCTGTAAACCACTGCCTATTCTAATCCAGCCTGAATTGCTGGCAGTTCTCTGTAGATACAGTGTTTCTTCAATATGATTTTACTTGTATGTGATATTAATTACATCGTGAAATAATTTCCACATTCTGTTGGCTCACTCTTTTTTTTGGAATGGAAACAAATCTGGATCTCTTTTAGTTACCTGGCCAGGTAGCTGTGTTCCATGTTTGTTGGCAGAGCCTGGTGAGCAGGTCCAGGGTTGAATCAATATCGTGAACACCTCAACTGATATTCCATCCATTCCTAGGACTTTATTCTTGGCCAATGCCATCAGTGTAGGTTGGCCTTCTTCCTTCAGTCCTATTAGTTCTTGTTCATATGCTACTTCCTGAAGTGGTTTGTTGTTGATCAATTCTTTGTATACAGTATCTCTGTGTATTCCTTCCATCTTTTGATGCTTCCTACAGGGTTCAAGATTTTTCCCCATAGAATCCTTTATTGAAATCCTGTATTGCAATTCGAGGTGTGATTGTGTTTTCCAGTTCTTTTAACTTGAAAAATGTCAAGGAAGTCCTTCCCTTTCTATTTCCTAACTCAAGCTCCCTGCACATTTCATTATAATACTCTATTTTGTCTTCTCAAACTTCCTTTGAAATCTTCTAGTCACCTCTCTTATGAACAATCTTACATATTGTTTGTGACTCTTTTCATCCCAGTGAACATTTTAGAGTCTTTTCTGGCATCCATTTTTTCATTTCTTTCTTCCCTGTTTTTGTAATGATCTTTTTCAGTCTTCGTGGATGATGGCCTTGATGTCATCCTGTAACTCATCTTGTCTTTTGTTCTTAGTGTTTAACACATCAAATCTGTTCTTAAGATGGTTTTAAAATTCACTTGGGATAGACTCAAAATGATATTTTAGTTCTCATGAACTTTTTTTAATTTTCTTTACCTTCACATTGAACTTGCCTGTGACTATCCTTTTCCCATACCTATTCAATCTATATGCTGAGCAAATAATTTGAAAAGCAGGTCTATATAAAGAAGAATGTGACATGGAGATTAGAGGAAAAACTCACCAATAATCTGCGTTATAAAGATGACACAACCTTGCTTGCACAGAGTGAAGGTGACTGGAAGTACTTACTGAAGAAGGTCAATGATTACAGCCTTCAGTATGGGTTATATCTCAAAGTCAAGAAAACAAAAATCCTCATCACTGGACCAGTAGGCAATATCATGACAGATGGAGAAAAGATTGATGGTGTCAACAATTTAATCTTGCTTGTATTCACAATCAACAATAATTAGTAAAGATTTCAAAAGACATGTTGCATTGGGGAAATCTGCTGTCAAAGATCTCTCTCTAAAATTCTCAAGAAGACGGATGTCAATGTAAAGACTAAGGTGCACCTGTTCCAAGCCATGGAATTTTCATTTGCTTCCTATGAATCAGCAAGTTGGATAATGGATTAGGGTGAGAGAAGAAGAATCAATGCCTTTGAATTGTGATGCTGGTGAAGAATATTAAATGTACCAAGGACTGCCAAAAATATCCTCAACAAATCCATCTTGAAGGAAGTACAACCAAAGTAGAGTACTCTTTAGAGATGAGGCTGGTGAAACATTGTCTCACTTACGTTGGACAAATTTTCAGGAGGAACCAGTCCTTGGAGAGAGACAGTATGCTGGAAAAGGTAGAGGGTTAGTGGAAGAGAGGCAGACTGTCACAAAGGTGGATTGACACAGTGACTAGCACAGTGGGCTTGATGCTGCCAGAGATCATGTGGATGGCGCTGGACAGAGCAAGGTTGATGCGTTGTTCAGAGGCTTGCTATGCGTCATAGTTGACTGGATGATGTCTAACAACGACAATGGAACAGCAGTCTTCCCACTTCCACACTGTTTCCCACATAGCCATTCCCCTATCCTTCTCCACTTTCTGAGCTGTGATCTTGGTGCAAACGCTGTTCTTTTGATCTTGTATGGTTAATTGTTCCAGCAGCATCTGCCTCATGAATTTCCTCTAAACAGTTTTAATCATCCAGCCTTACCAGTAAAATATTTGCATCTCCATCTCCAAGAGAAGTATAAATTATTCATATGGGCTACTTTTGAAATGTATGATAAATATTTTATAAATCTATTTTTTATGTTCTAGAAAACAAATATAATTAGTATCATTAATATCTCTTCCTACAAGCTAATGTGAATAAGCAGGAAGGGTGATAACAGGGACCATCACTAAATTTTAAGCTCCTGGAAGTCTTCAGTTTTAAATCTTAAAGACTTGAAAATACACTCTTTAAGACTTAACACAGCCCATGAACAAAAACTGGCATGTCATTGGGATGTATTAACTGGACAATAAAATGATCTGACTTCTCAGAAAAGACCAAGGTCAAGTCTTCCTCTATCTTTCTAAGACAGGAAGGATACCTTTTCCCATTGATCCCCAAAACCTTATTTTGTTCTCCAAATAATATGAATTGTACCATTAAAACAATCTACCTTGTCCTCATAACGTTAATATCTACTTTTTTTTTCTAATAGTGGCACAAATCAAGTTACAGAGGTAAGGTGCTTCCATTGCCATCCTTACTCTAACTTAATTCTTTTTTTTTTAATTTAAATTTGTTATTAGTTTCAGTGAAAATTTACAGAGGCTTTGGATTTCCATTCATTCATTGTTGTAGATTTGTCCCCTCCCAAGGCTCCCCCCCACCAGACATTACCCTCTTGGAAAAGTAAAAGAAAAGATTCTTTCATTATTTTACAAACCCTCCCCCAGGTCCACTCCACCATGTAGCCATCGCTCTAGACTCCTGTCATGACAGAAATGCCTAATCACATATCTCTTTTAAACAGTTTTCTCCCTTCTCTGTTTCAGAGCAGCATACATTATTGAACCCATCTTACTCAGTCTCTCCCCAACCCCAAGGACAGTCCCATTCTACAACAGTGGCACCATGCAATATTTGTCCCTTTGTGACTGGGACATTTCACTCAGCATAATGTTCTCCAGAGTCAACCATTTTGAGTAATATTGCATAAGTTCCTTGTTTTTTAATGCAGCATAGTATTCCATTGTGCGAATATACCACATCTAATATCTACTTTTAATCTTAAATCATTCCTCAAAAAAGAACAAAGATGAAATGCATTAGAAAAAAATCTGCTTTCAGGGACCTTTCCAGAGTACTGAAGAGCAAAGCTGTCAGTCTGGAGACGAAGGTGTGTACCTGATCTAGACCACAGTCTTTGCAATTGCTTACTAGGCATCAGAGAACTGGACAATGACTAAGGATGACAGAAGAAGAACCAATGCCTTTGAGTTGTGGTGCTAGAGCAGAGTATTGAACATACCATGGACTGCTAAGAGAACAAAAATTTTGTCCTGGAGAAACCAAGTTACTCCTTGGAGGC
Source organism: Elephantulus edwardii (assembly GCF_000299155.1). Lineage (NCBI taxonomy): Eukaryota > Metazoa > Chordata > Mammalia > Macroscelidea > Macroscelididae > Elephantulus > Elephantulus edwardii. The sequence goes on along the minus strand of NW_006399908.1, from coordinate 3,890,178 downwards.
TAGGATTTTAAAGCTCTGTCTCACATACTTTGGGGCATGTGGCCAGTCATTGGAGAAGAACGTGGAAGGATGGAGGGACAGCACAAGAGAGGAGACACTGGAAGAGATGGATTGACACAGTGACTGGGGTAAGGTGGGGTAGGTATGTCAGGGTCAATGAGATTGGCTAGGACAGGACAAGATTCAGCACTATTGTCAAAGGGTTGCTTTAAATTACAGTAGCTCTGATGGCACAGAACAAAACCAGCAACAACAAAAAGAGCAGGGAAGCAAAATTTGGCTCGAGTCTTGTCTGAGTCACCTCCGTTCTCTCAGGTCCTTTTACTATCACTGAGGACTGGATAGATACTGATGAATAACCCTTCAGATCAACAGACAAAAATAAAAGAATACTTGTGACTCTTTAGAAAAGAGAAGTTACATTGTACATGTTCCAAAGTTTATAGAAACACCTTGAACAAATAGTTACTTGCATAATTTCAGGGGGAAAAGCTCAAAACTCATCTATCTTCTTTGTAAGCCGTTCACAGCTGTGTCCACTCTACACTATGAGGATCCATGTGTGTCCAAGTAGGCTAAGGGCTCCAGAGCTGTCGGCAGATGGTCTTTGTAAAGTAGGTTGCCAGGGCTTTCTTCTGAGGCACCTCTGCTGAGAGGTCAGAACAGTTTGTGGTGATACCCTACGAGATCCACTATCAGTTCACTTTCTAAGTGATCTATTTTTCAGTTCTTCATCTGAAATAGATCCAACATCTGAAATTCAAAATTTGGATCCTTTCTTCCTCCAAGCCAGAGCCCCACCAAAAGGGGAATTCTAGTCACACAGCCTATAGCATGTCGTGATGTAAATCCAAGGCATGGATCCCTAGAGGTTTGAATCCACTCCGGAGAGAAGGATAAGTGGTCTCCTTCCATAATGAATTGCAAGCTTGGCCACCTTTGGGGGTCCAAGGTTCACTATGACTTGCAGTCAACATGGTGGCAGTGAGAAGAAGAAGAGGAGCAGTAAGAAAGGTAGAGAGCTCTGATGGCCTAGCGGTAAGAAGCTGTGCTGCAGTCTCAGAGGTATGCAATTCAAATCCACCATGGGAGAAAGATGAGCACTCTTCTGTGCAATTCATTGCCTTTGAAAACGAACTGGAGAGTCAGCTAAGTGTCAGTTCCAACATACGACAATAACAGTAAGCAAGATAGAGGCAATTAAATTAAGACTGAGTGGTGCCATAAGAACAATTACACAGCACACCCATGCTTATTGTGGCTTTGTTCATAATAGCAAAGAGTTGGAAACAAACCACTTGGTGGTTTGGAGTCAGGGGAGAGAGAATTCTTTGTAGAAATCTTGAAAATGCTCATTTCAGAAAAAAATAACATTCACATACATAGTCATGTAGACTGTACATGAACCATTCTGCCAGACAAACATTGTATCTAAAATTTGACTCTTCAAGTTTCATCCAGCTTTGATATTTCAAAACTACACTAATGTGGAAGATTGAAATAAGCTATGACTTATAAGTGTAAAATTGTGCCAGATGATGACAAATTTCTGTCATAGATTGGCCCTTTATCTCTTGAATTAGATCTATTTGCCTTTGTAGAAATAAACATTTTTATCAGAGACTGAATCAGAGTTATGGTACAAAAGAAGACGTTTGAATACTCTGAAGTTTAATGAAGCCAATCTCTGAGTTCCTAATATTTATCATTTTGAACAGTAAAATAACATGGAAAATATGGACAAAACCAAAGAAGGTAAATTCTAACATACATTCAACAGTATTAAATAGGTTTCTCTCTCTCTCTCTCTCAATGTAATGATTTTCTAAAGGAAATTCCAAATGAAATATTCTCTATCTGAAATGTTTTTCTCTAAACAATCTCCTGAGGAATAAAGTGACTTGGGGAAAGTATTTTCCTGGCTTAAAGACCAGATACTTTGTGTGAATGATTTTCTGTCTCTTTCTCTCTCCCTACCTCCCAAACCCCACCCATTTCTATTAGAAGAAGGTTTCCATGCTTGGAAAAGGTGGAGGGACAGCGCAGGAGAGAAAGATTCCACATGAGGCGGATTGACAAAGTAATTGGAGTAATAGGGTAGGTATGTGGAAGACAATGAGATTGGCTCAGGATAGAGCAGGATTCAGAGCTAGGAGTTGTAGTCAACTCAGAGATACATAACAACAATGATAGTAGTTCCCTATTTTTTTAAATGTTATTTTATACTGGTTTACATATAAGTTCATATACATTGTTTTTCACATCAGACTTTTCCCCTTTCCTTTACCAATCCCTCCCTCCTCCCATCAATTTGTGCAACCCTGTTTAAGTCCCCTCTCCTCCCTCCCCTCCTTGGATCTTCATACAATATTTGTCTTTATGAGATTGAGTTAATACGTTTAGCACAGAGATGTGTACACCAATGTTCATAGCAGTGTTATTCATCATTGCAAGAACATGGAAACAGCCCAATGTCCAACCACAATGGGATGGACTGAAAAATTATGGTACATTCACACAATGGAATACTATGCGGCACGCAGGAGCAATGTTTTTGTAAATGACTATCTAACGTGGGAGGGAATGGAGTACTTCCTTACTGGCCTGGACCCTGTGGGGCCCAGTGCACAGTTTCTCAGCATTTGAAGACCTACTATTGGCCAATTACTTTCAGAATGTCATCTTAGCATATTTAGTATTTATTTGCCATAAAATAAAAAGTAACACTAACACCATGGTTTTCTCATTAGAACTACATTCCACAAAGTTTTCAAATAGCTAATGCTGTTAGGGACCTCTCCAAAGTACTGAAGAGCAATGGTGTCTCTCTGGAGACTAAGGTGCATTTGATACAGGCCATGGTCTTCGCTATCACTTGTTATGCATCAGAGAGTTGGACAATGGCCAAAGAGGATAGAAGGAGAATTGATGCCTTTAAGCTGTGGTGCTGGAGAAGAGTATTGAGAATACCATGGACTGCTAGGAAAACAAGCAGATTCGTCCTGCAAAGGGTTGAACTGGGTGGCTCCTTGGAGGCAAGGATTCTGAGGCTCCGTCTAACATATTTTGGACATGTGAGGAGAGACCGGTCCTTGGAGAAGGACATAATGCTTGGGAGGGTGGAGGGACAGCACAGGAGGGGAAGGCCCTCTATGAGGTGGATTGATTCAGTGACTGGGATAATAGGGATGGGAGTGTCAGAGACAGTGCAATTGGCACAGGACAGAGCAGAGTTTAGGGCTGTTGTACATAGGGTCGCTATGAGTCGCAAGTGACTAGGTGACACATAACAACAACAACAACAACAACTTTTCAAAAGTACATTGGAAGTTTTTCTTCTGAGGTGCTTCTGGTTGGACTTGAATCTCCAACTTCTCCTAAGCAAAGAGTGAGCTCACCACCACAGAGTGAGCATGCTAACTCTTTACAAACTCCAATGACAAAGTGTAACAATTCTCCAAAACTAAATAACTTGCAAATTTCTCCAGGCATCCCTGTGATTCCACATGAAATTAGTCTACTATTTTTTAATTGCATACCATAAGCATTTTTTTATCATTAGCATTTAAAATAAAATGCATAGTGTGTTTTCAATAAATAATAGAGGAAAGCTGTAATTCTTCCTTGAGGATGCACATTCAGAGAACAGGAAAACTGATTTCTCGAAATACAGAGAAAGCTACTAAAGTAATTTGGAAGCGAGAGTGGCATCCACTTCTTAAACAACATGCCTCCGGAAATTCTATGAACTTTGATAAATGGTGACGGTTGTAGAGGAGCTTCAGTCGTTTTGTTCATGGGGTCGCCAGGAGTTGGGTTCCACTCGACAGCAATCAACAACAACAACGACTAAAGCAATACATTTCCTCCTTAAGAGTTTACAATGTTTTCATATCTATCATTCATTCTTTACTATATCATCCTTATAAAATTGAGCTACCATGTTTTATAATTAGTCCTAAGATTCCAAAGACTGGTGTTTCTAAATGATCTCATATAAAGAAGCATCCAGAGAGCTAAAGAGACTTAATTATCTTAGCCTTAACACTACAGCCTTGCTGAAGTAAGGGTGACGAAAATGAGGATGTGTGCTGGCTGAATGTAATCCCAGCCCACATCTATATTCCATTAACTTGTCATGAGCAGCACTACTTCCCTTTCTGGAACTTCAGCTTGTTTATCCATGTCCCCACTTCCTTCATACAATCAGCCTCGAATGAATTCTCCACCACCCTTACAGTATACAGCACAGATACACAACGGGCAGGCACACATCCGTTCATTTGTTCCTATCTTTATTTAGAAAAGCTCTAATCTGCCTTTGCTTATGAAAGCTTGGTGATTATGCATGTCCAGGCAATAGGAATTTATCACATTCCCTGGGATTCTACAAGCTATGAATTTCTCACAATTTTCTGTCTTTAAAAACCAGTGAGTAAAGAGACACAATTATGTAGGGGAGGGGGGGGGGGAAATACTGCTATCCACACCTTTAAACATAACTAGAGTAGTAATTAGACTCTGAATTTGATAATGAAATTAGCCTCAGGAGTTTTCACATAGACTCATCGCTTTTAACATGTCCTTACAGAGCTCAGGCATAAATTTTCAAGGCATTTAATAGATATTCACTGCAGAAAGAGAAAGGAAATGGAAAGAGATTTGTAGAGTCTGAAGTAAAATTAAAATAGCATTAAGACCTACCCAAAATACACAAGTGTGACCTGATTATAATAGCTCCGTCGCCCGGGGCACAAGCTCTCGTTATTATAGTTGAGTGTTTCTAGCCTGGTTGTAGCTGCACCTTTGCATAGGTTACCATATGAGTTAATAATGTATTTTCTCCACTTTATTGTCATGCAGAAGACACTATGGATACAAATTCCCTACAATGATATCAGCTCAACTAATATTTACTCTTACTACACATCATTTGCCCCATCCATTTGTCAAAACCAGCCATTAGGTTTTATGCTCGTAAATTATCTTAATTCTTTTAAGGGACATGAATGCAAGGCAAATTGTATTGCCTCACTCTTAGATAAGAAACACTCAAGTTCATTATCTTTTTTTTAGTTCCCTTTCAGACTTCTATCAAAGTTACCAGAGAGAAGACTGCTGAGGGTGTGGTGGTGGTGTTGTTAGATGCCATCGAGTCAAGTACAATTCACAGCGAGTCAAGTACAATTCACAGCGACCCTATGAACAAAAGATCTGAACCTTGTTCTATCCTGCATCATCTTCACACTTCCTGACACACAAGAGTGCATCGCAGCAGTCACCGTGTTCAGGTTCAGGGTCTTCCTCTCCTTCACCAACCCCCTTCTTCCCAGCATCATGTCCTTCTCCAAGGAATAGCACCTCTTAGCAACAAGCTGTATGTAAAACAAAGCTTCATCATTCTTGCCTCCAAAGAGCACACCAGCTGCACCCTCTCCAAGACAGACGTATCTATTTGTTCTCTTGTCCATCCATGGGATGTTCAGTGCTCTTCTCCAATACTACAGCTCAAAGGTGTCAATTCTTTTCCTGTCATCCTATCATCTCTAAAGGTGTAGAGATCACAAAAAGGTAACAGAACTTCCTTAAAAAACGCATTTTGTGAGTTTTTTAGTATCTCCAAAGTGTTCACCAGCAGTAAACAACTACTCTCCAGCTAGGCTAAGTAGAGATCCTGTCAATTCCCCTAAGATGTCATTGCCGAAATATCCTGTAATGTTTAGGAGAACTGTACCACACTGCATGTAGTAAGCTATTGATCTTGATCAAAATAAATTTTAATAAGAGATGGTCTAGTGTTAAGAAGCTGTTCTACAATCAAAAGGCACATGGTTCTAATCCACTAGCTGAGTCATGGGAGGTAGTAATCTCCTCCCATGTGATTTACTGCCTCTAAAAACCCACTAGAAGGTTAGTTATGAGTTCATCCCAACCTGACAGCACACAACAACAACAATAGTGCAGACTCAGGCAGTCCAAACAGAATAAGGATTGAGATTCTTTCCTCAGTCTAATTGAGAAACTAGACAAACTCAGCAGATAAATCAACAATGCCATTGAGCTTGTGATGAATACTGGATAAGCTGCAGTTTTATAGATTGAATTATAGTCACCCATTTCCTTTTTTATTTTAATCCTCCTTTTATTTACCAGTGCAACCAAATTTCACTTAAGTAACCACGGCAGCAAGACAGGAATAACTTAATCACAATGAGCACAGGCAAGCACCAGTGGAAAGAACTCCTGGAAACCGTTTCTCAGTGTAAAGGTCACAATTAGTTCAGTGGGCAGCCACGTATCAAGAGGACCTTGATGTCTGGTGTACTTGCTCTAAAGGCTATTTGCCACACTGGCACTAGCAGATAATGAGACTCCTAACTGTCACATAGGTTATTTCATTTTGTTTTCACAACACTGAGATGTTTTGCAAATTTACAAATGAGGCACCGAAGCTCAGGGTCCGTTAGCTGACCTAGTCACAGTTCCACTACAACTCGGCAGCAAGGGAAGAATTGGATCCTGAGCTCTTTCTGCTCTCCACACTGCTCGCTGCTCCTGAGAAAAGATAGGTAAAAGGGTATGTTTGCTGTGTGCAGTTTTTCAGCCAACCTGTACCTCATCCAGGCAGCTGTCCCATAAATGTGTTTTGTGGGCCCATCACCGAAAGATTCTGAGTGAATTAGTAAAAACAATTCAGAATGAATGTCCTCCCAATGTTGGGTCACAAGCTATCTGCCTATCTTCTTACAGGAAAAATGGACTCACATATTAAATTATAGGCAGCCAATACAAAAATCAGCATTCTTTGGGCTGCTTCTATCCTCAGAATGCTGATACAGAGTTCACACATCTAGTGCTATCATTCCCTACATTCCTAAACAGGTTCTTACCCGCCTGCATCCTGTTGCCACTACTGTGCTCATAAAGAAGAGATGGGATCTGAGGAGCTGATGCAGGGAAGGGAGAGACTTATAACAGAGAAGCCATGACAGTGGTTCAGCTCTGGAGCTGGTAATCCTCAGCGCAGTCATGTCTCTAGAGAGACGTGAGAAAAGTCACCTAACGTAGTAGAATGTTTCCAAAGATGACAGCTTCAGTCTTTCATATGTCCGTGCTCTTTTGTAAGTGTGGCTCTGCCTGTCTTCTCTTCAAAAAAGGTTTCCTATTTTCTCCACACTGAAAGCAAGGCTGGCTCTGTGATTTACCTTGAGCCATAGAGTTTGACAGAAGTGGACCTGTTTGAGTTTGGAACATAGATCTAAAGAAAATCTGCGGCTTCTATTTGCACCCTCGTGGAAGCCAGATACCTTGTAAAGAAGAACCCAGACCACAAATCAATGAATGACCACATGAACAGAGAATGTGCTGAGCCTTCCGTACACCACTACCAAGATCCTAGACATGTGGGTGGGCATCAGTTTCTCTCAGATTGTCCCACCCAGGACAGCCACCAACTAAATGAAGCTATATCTGTGAAGTCAGGTGAGACTCTCCAAATGGTTAGCTGGTGTGTTAGTTTTAAACAACTGTGGTGGAGGCAGGGAGCTTGGGTAGCATTGTCCCTGGGGAATTGCAGTGCTACCCCCAAATGCTGTGAACTTCTCAGCCCCCCAAGTAAGAGAAGAATGAACACTCTCCTCCTGTTAAGATATACAGCCTCAGAAATGCTGGAACCAACTTGAATGTAATAAGAGAAAGAGACAAGGTAGAGAACGATTTATCATAGAGGAATTAAAACCCCTGAAAACTTTTATGTACCCATGTACCTCTGTTCCTCCCCTTGGAATGGTCTAACATCCTGCCTTCCTTCCCAGAATTAAAGATTTACCAAGTGGGAATATCATGGGCTTTCTCTACCCTCAACTTGCCCAACTAAAGTCAATTAACCATGCAGTCATAATGGTGTAGGGTATACACACACACACACACACACACATAATAATCTTGTACTTTATTAAAAATGAACCCTGGTCTTGTTGAGAGAGAGAATGAGAATAAATTACTGCTTTTAAAAGTGATTCACACTCCTCCCCCTCCCACCCCCCCAAAACAAAGAAGAAAAAAAAAAAAGAAAGAAAAGTGATTCATAAGCCTGGCTGTCCATTCAAACAATCTGGTAGAATTTCTTAAAATTCCAATGCTTAAGTCTCAGCCCAAGAAAATGAAACAAAAATCTCTAGGATTGAGGCAAGCCCATAGCAAATGTTTTAAAATGTCTAGGTGATGAAAATTTAAAGCCTACCTTGAGATTAGGACTTCCAACCCATTCATTCTGGTTCAACTTCTGGCATGATGGATGGAGAAAAGATTGAAACTGTCAACAAGTTCAACTTACTTGTATCTACAATCAACATAGTTGGTACCAGCAGTCAGGAAACCAGAAGAGGTATTACACTGGGCAAATGTGTAATAAAAGACGTCTCCAAATTATTGAGGAGCAATGATGTCAGTTTGATGAATGAGGTAGGCCTGATTCAGGTCATGGTATTTTCAAGTCACTTTCTATGCATTTAAGATCTGGAACATGAATAAGAAACAAAAAGCATTGATGTCTTTGATCTGTGATGTTGGAGAAGAATGGTGAATATCTCATAAACTGCCAAAAGAACAAATAAATATGTCTTGAAGAAAGTGTAACCAGAATTCTCCGTGGAAGCAAAGATGATACATTCCTGTTTCACATAGCTCAGGCATGTTACAATGAGAGGCTATTACTTGGAGAAGGACATCAGGCTTGGGAAGGTGAAGGGACAGCGAAGGAGTGAAAGACTTTCAACCAGGTGGTCTGATGAGTTGAGTATGTCAAGATGGTGAGGATGGCACAGGAGAGGACAGGTTCAGATCTGCTGTTCATAGTGTCCCCGTGAGCTGTGCTCTACTTGACGACCTCTACCACCCTAGATAAAGTAAATTAGAATCCACATTCTAACAAGATCTCCAGGTGATTCTAACCTCTGCAGATCTGTAGGAATCATCTAGTCTAGTTTAAAAGCAGATTCTGATTCTTTTTGGAGTGGAAATGCAAATCCTCAGCATGGGATTGAATTCTATGAATTGTCTCAACTCTCATAATGCAAAGAAGAACATATTCTGAGGAATAACCTGGAACAAGCAGAAAATATTAACTTTGTTTTGTACACCTAACACATATTCAATAAAAATTGTGACCAAGAAACTTCCTACCAGAAATGAAAAAAGTAGTTAATACATACAGAAAATGAGCAGAATAGTATAATTGGCTCCTTCTGTGTGTGTAAGACTAGTCTATTCTTAATAACATTGGAGAAACAAGATTTGGGAAGGAGTAAAGAATACATTGGTCCCTGGGTGATGCAAATGGTTTGTCCTTGGCCGCTAACCAAAATATGGATGGTTTGAGTCTACCTAGGAGTGTTTCAGGACACACATAGACAGACTTTATATGTTGTTGTTAGGAGCCCTTAAGTTGAGGTGACTACAACTTCCAAAGGCTCTATGAACAGCAGATCTGAACCCTGCCCTATCCTGTACCGTCTTCATCATCTCTGATATGTTTGAGCACATCACTAGAGTCACTGTATCACCAGTCCATCTTGTGGAAGGTCTTTAACATGTCAGAATTAACTTGATGACAATGTATAGTATCAGTAACAGTAATAGGAAAGAATGAATAAATAGCCAATCTTTGCCCACAAGGAGTTTCTTTTTTCTTTTTCTTTTTTTTCAGAATCACATGGTGATTATACAATACAGTAAGTGCATAGTAACAACTTGTGTGGCGTGCCAGGAAAATATAGAGAGGAGGCATGACTTAAGGATTAAATGAAGTCCTAAGACAAGGGATTATATGGAGGGGGTTTTATTTATTTAAGAAGGAAAAAAACCCCACACAAACCACCAGGCACGTGCAAGACAAAACAATAATGACAGACCATTTCATACTTACTGGAATGCTTAGAAGGAGTGCTTGTGGTACAAAGTTTAGGTGCTTAACTAGAGCATTGAGTCAAGAGTTTGAACGGCCAGTTTTCTCAAAAAGAAAAGAAAGAAAAATCTGACAGTCTACTTCCACAATGAAAACAGCATAAGAAACACTATGTAATAGTTTCACTCTGTCTTGTAAGATTCTAATGAATTGGAATCAACTCAATAGTAAGTGTCAAAAACAGTATGACTAGACTCAAAAGAGATCAGAAGTAGAAAGGGTTGGGAATTATGTGAAAATGTAAAATGGCTCAAGCACTTTAGAAGGTAATTTGGGAGTTCCTCAAAACAAAGAAGAATGTGGCATCAGGATTGGAGGAAGACTCATCAACAACGTGAGTTATGCAAATAACACAACCTTGCTCCCCAAAACTAAGGAGGATTTGAAATAGTTGCTGAAGAAGGTCAAGTATTGCAGTCTTCAGTATAGATTACATCTCAATATTAAGAAAACAAAGATTCTGACCGCAGGGCCTACAGACAGCATCATAATAGATGGAGAAGAGCTTAAGGTTGCTAATAATTTGCTTGCATGTACAATCAAAACTCTTGGCATCAGCAGTCAGGAAATTCAAACATGAGTTGCAATGGTAAAGTCTGCTGTCAGGGGCCTCTCCAGAGGGCTAAAGAACAACAGTGTTAGTCTAGAGACTAAGGCAGTCCTGATCCAAGCCATGGTCTTCTCAGTTGGACAATGACTAAGGATGATAGGAGAAGAATTGATGCCTTTGAGTTGCCAGCCTGGAGAAGAGTATTGAACATAGCATGGACTGCCAAGAGAACAAACAGGTGTGTCCTGGAAACAGTGAAATCAGGTTGCTTCTTAGAGGTAAGGATTGTGAAGCTCCATCTCACCTACTCTGAGCATGTTGCGAGAGGCCAGTCCTTAGAGAAGGACATCATGCTCAGCACTGGAGAGGAAGACCCTGGAGGAGATGGATTAAGATAGTGACTATGGCAATGGGAACAAGTGTATCAGAGACAGGGAAATTGGCTCAAGAAAAGGCAGAGTTAAGAGCTATGTTCATAGGGTCCCTATCAGTCATAGCTGACAGCACAAAACAACGATAATAACAAAGTGTCAAACATAGGGTTACTCTTTGAAGATAAAATAAATAAAGCAACTATAATAGAAATAGCAAGAATTATGACAGTGTGAGGAGGGTAACCAATGTCACTGATGATTACATTTAGAAACTATTGACTGGGGCAGTTTTGGCTGTATATATATATTCATCAAAACTAAGACAAAATATTAGTGTGCATGTGCATGTGCATGTATAATTGTACATTAGTGTATATACATGTGGATGAGTGCTGTGGAGGTAGGGGTGTGTGTGTCTCTGTGTGTGTGTGTGTGTGTGTGTGTGTGTGTGTGTGTAACCTAGTGGGTAAGAAGCTTCGCTGTGAAACCAAGGTCAGGCAGTTCAAATCCACCAATTGCTTTGCTGGAAAAAGACAGTCAGTCTCCTTTCATACTACTTACAGTCTCAGAATGCCTACTGAGTTAGATCCAGCTCAACAACACATAACAAAAAAAAATGTGGCCTACTGATGAGGAATTAGGTTGCCAATGTAAAGATACGTGGTTCAAAACCACCAGCTGCTCCGTGGGATAAAAACGAATAATCTCTCTAGCAATTTCCTGCCTCTGAAAACCCACTGCTGGATCAGCTATGAGTTAGTTCTGACCCAACAGTACAGGGCAACAACTACAAATATAAGGAAAGCTTGGAAACACTAAGCCACGTGAAGATGCAGTCACAAAATATCACCAAACATTGTAGATTCCATTTAGATGAAATGTCCAGAATAGGTAAATCTAGAGAGATAAAATCAATCAGGGGCTGCTAAGGACTATGCAGGGAGCTCTGGTGGCCTAGTGGTAAGAAGCTGCTCTGCAATCCTACAGGCACATGATTTGAACCCACCAGCGGCTCTGCAGCAGAAAGATGAGCAAACTCCTTTGTGAAATTAATTGCCTATGAAAACTCACTGGGGGATCAGCCATGGGTCGGTTCTGACTCCACCACAGTACTCACTAACAAAAAGGACTTTGGGGAGAAAAGGACAGGGAAACGAGAAGAGAGTATTAATGGATATGAAGTTTCTTTTTGGGGAGCAATGGACATCTAAAACAGATTATAAATGATTATAGGGGTTTTTTTAAATATACACTTAAAAGTTACCTGCAGGATCGGGGTTGCTGAAGTCCCCTTCTGCTGGCCCCTCTTTCTCTCCCGTCTTCCTTACCCTTGCCTTCTGCTTGTTCCCAGTGATTTCTGGCTTTGAGACCTCTCCAAAGTACTGAAGAGCGATGGTGTCATTCTGGAGATTAAAGTGTGCCTGATATAGGTCATAGTCTTTGCAATCACTTGCTATGCATCAGAGAGCTGGAAAATTACTAGAGATGATAGAAGGAGAATTGATGCCTTTGAGCTGCGGTGCTGGAGAAGAATATTGAATGTATCATGGACTGCCAAGAAAACAAATAGGTTCATCCTGGAGAGGGTTAAAACAGGCTGCTCCTTGGAGGCAAGGATTCTGAAGCTTCATCTGACATATTTTGGACATGTGGCAAAAAGGAACCAATTCTTGGAGAAGGATGTCATGCTTGGGTGGGTGGAGGGCCAGCACAGGAGAGGAAGACCCTCTATGAGGTGGATTGCTTCAGTGACTGGGGTAATCAGGATGGGTGTGTTGGAGACAGTGAAACTGGCACAGGACAGAGCATGATTTAGGGCTGTTGTACATAGAGTTGCTATGAGTTGCAGGTGACTTGACGGCACATAACAACAATGACGACGACAACAACAAAAATAACACTTAAAAAGTGCTGTGATGCTAAACACTGTGACACTGATGTGTCAAATGCAATAATGGTTACCCATGGTGGAGTGTGTTTGGTGGAGCTTCCCTATTGAAACAAGCTTGGAAGCAGGAGGGACATCCACTTCTGAAATAGCTTGCCTCCAGAAAGTCTACGAACTTAGAGAAATGATGAAAATTATACATGTGTTCAGGTCTTTCATTCATAGGGTCGCTATCAGTCATCTACAACTTGACAGCACATAACAACAACACTTAGAAGGAGTGAATTGTATGGTATCAATTACATTTTAATGAAGTTGATGTAAAGAAAGATCTCAAAGCCTATTACAAAACACTTTTTAATTAATCTTTGGATTGGAGAGTGAGTTAAGTTTATCAGAAGATAGAATGAAAAGGATATTTTAGGCAAACAAAAATATGTCGATCAGGATATAATTAAGAATTAGTAAAAAGTTCAATCTGCTTCTAGACCAAGAGGCAAATTTTTCAGTGCTATGAGGTGAGAATAGAAAGGCTTTTACATCTCTGATTAGTAAATTCTGGATTTGTCCCAAAGGTAGGGGATTGAAGAAGGTTCCCAAAAGTTATATCCATATCCTACTTTCTAGTTCCTGTGAATATGACATTTTTTTAAATGTTGTTGTTGTCATTAGGTGCTGTCAAGTTTAGTATGGCTCATAGCTACCCTGTGAACAACAGATCTGAACCTTGTCCTATCCTATGCCATCCTCACAACCTCTGACACCCTCCACCTGATTGCAATAGTCACTGTGTCAATCTACCTTGTTGAGGGTCTTCCTCTTCCTCACTGTCTCTCCCAAGTGTGATGTCTCTCTCCAAGAACCAGCCTCTAGTAGCAACATGCTCAAAGTATGCAAGACAAAGTTTCATCATCTTTGGCTCGAAGGACCACTTTGGCTGCACTTTCTCCAAGACATATCTGTTTGTTCTTTGGGCCTCGGTCAGATCTTCAGCACTCTTCTCCAACACTGCAGTTCAAAGGCATAAATTCTTCTTTGTTCATTGTTCTGTTCTCAGATGCACAGCAAGTGATTGAAAAGACCATGGCCTTAATCAGGCACACTTCAGTCCTCAAACTGACATCATTGGTCCTCGATCATTTGGGGACTTTTTTGACTACAGATTTTCCAAAAGTAGTATGTCTCCAGATCTCCTGACCACAAGTTGCAAGTGTATGGATTGTGGTTCCAAGTGAGATGAAGTAATTGACAATTTCAATCTTATCTCCATCTATTGTGATATGGCCTCATTCCTGTGGCTAGAATTTTGGTTTTCTTGACATTCAGATGAAATCCATATTGAAGGTTGCAGTCTTTGATCTTCTGCACCAAGTGCTTCAAGTTCTCTTCTGTTTCAGCAAGCAAAGTTGTGTCATCTGCATAATGAAGGTTATTGATGAGTGTTACTCCAATCCCGAAGCCACATTATTCTTCATAGAGTCCAGTTTCTCAAATAACCTTCTAGGCATACAAATAAAATAGGTATGGAGAAAGGATACAACCCTTACACATACTTTCCTAATTTTAAACCTTCAGGGTCACCTTGTTCTGTCCACTCTTGGTCTAGATGTAGGATTTGCATAGCCACAAATAAATGTTCTAAAGTTCCCAGTCTTCTCATCGTTAGACATTTTTTTTATTTTAGGATCTACACAAAGACCTTTGCATAGTCAATAAAACACAGATAGACATTCTTCTGTTATTCTTTGCTTTCAGCCAGGATCCATCTGACATGAGCAATGATATTCCTGGTGTCACAGCCTCTTCTAAATCTAGTTGGAACATCTGATCATCCTCTATGTACTAATTTAGCTGGTTTTGAGTGATCTTCAGCAGTATTTTGCTTGCATGCAAAATTGATAAAATCCACATTCTGTTGGATCACCTTTCTTGGAAAGGGGAACATACAGAATCTATGAATTAGGTATCTTATTTTTCTAATGTTACCATAACAAAATACCAGAAGTGAATAGTTTTTAATTCAAGAATATATCATCATACAGATGTGAAGGCTAAAAATCTGTGTACAGGTTTTCAAGAGTTTGTGTTCTTTTTTGTAAGGACAGGAGAAGGTGGTTTTGGTCTAATTTAGTTTCTGTATATTAAGTGTTGTTTGCCTTGTAGACATATTTTCATATGATCTCTCTCTCTCTCTCTCTCTCTCTCTCTCTCTCTCTCTCTCTCTCTTCCTTTTTATAAGGCATCATTCAAAGGTTTCCATTTAGAACCTATGCTACTCCAGCACAACCTCATTACACATCAAGAAAAATTTTCTTTTGCCACAAATTAACCAATTACATTATAACTTGAGTACACCATAGGTGTGATCTCTAAGAAAATATCTCCAGCACACTTCTTAAACTTTCATTTTTTTTCCTCTTGTTAAGTAAGAATATCAAAACAGAAGCCCATACTTTTCTATGTGAGCAAAGAGTTTTATTAGAAGAAGTACTTTGTAAAGGGAGATATAGAGCCCATGACTCATTGTAAAAAAGCAATCAAGATCCTTTTAAAAGTCCTATAGTTAGGGAAATAAAATCATATTTATTCTTTGGCAGCTTTGAGTTTTAAGAGTTAATGTATCAAAAGGATGAGATCATCATGTTTATTCTTGAGAGAAGAGATCATCTGGGATTGGCTTATATGAGGGATTAGGATAATTAAGTGCATGATCAGTTGTTCTTTCAAGATGGCTGCCGCCAGAAGTACCTTCTGGGTATGAAAAGTTCTTTCTGGGTAAGTATGTGCAGATGATCAAGATGGCTATGAGTATGCATGAGAGGGCTTATTGTTCAAGATGGCTTACTTTGCCATGTGGAAGGGCAGGAATATGTGTATAGAGTGTATTAGTTTAGCTACAAAAGGATTGGCTAATCTTACTCTTAAATTAAGTGGATCAGCACCATATTTGGAGAGTCTCACCACTAGCAAAGAAAAAGCTGGCATGCAATGGGTGCCCCTCAGGACCAGATACTCTTGTGCCAGCTAGGCTTATGGTGGCAGGGTCAATGAGATTTATAGCAGCAGCAGCAGTGGCTAACAAGGAGGACCAGAGACATGACATGAGACGGAGCTGACCCTGGGATGGCTACTCCACATGGAACCAGAGCTAATAGCCTTTGCCCAATTTTATTGGAGGACTGGGGGAGGAGACAGAGCCATAACTGACAGGAGTGAGACTTCTATAACACTGGCCTAAAGCCATGAGACTCCAGGCTGAGGAACCTGCAAGCACCTGTTTGCAGCTGTTCTAAGTAAGTATATTCTGCTACTAATCAGAATTATAGCCTTTAACTTTCCCAGTCTAGTTCTGTGTGGTTTGTGATGATCATATTAGACTTTGAACCAAGTAAA
>NW_006399908.1:3865623-3867364 GCF_000299155.1 Elephantulus edwardii | reverse complement strand
TCGCCCTCGCGCTGGGGAATAGGTTTTGTGTTGTTGATGTTGTTGACAGGGACAGCTCTCCTTTGTGAAATTGGTAAAGGTCATATATGGCTATTCGATGCAGCCCTTGCTCTTTTTACAATAGTTCAGTGACAACTGAAGGTGATTTTAAAGATGGACATCCCCTGGAGAGGTTTTTAGACGTGATAGAATATTCCCTTTCAAATACTCTCTATAAGATCATACAGGATTCACTTACCTGGCACCAGAAATCACTTAGCAGAGTAAAAAGAATGTTAAGAAGGAACACCTGGAGGTGCCTAGGCTTCTCATTTAATTTGTGTTCTTGGGTCTTGAAATGCCTGCATTTGCTGAATGTTGACTTTCCTGATCCAAACCAACTCAAGAGAAAATACTTTAATTCAGCACACTGTGTAAAGAAGGTAAGGAGTTGGGGACTTTATTATTTAGTCTGTGATTCAGAGCAAATCTAGCAGTAATCTAGTTAGAGTTTGTGACAGTTGGAATATACCTTGTCATTCCTTGAAAAGGTCATCCTTGATACAAACTCATGAGGTTCTACTATATTCATAGAAGAAACTCACTGCCCAGCTATGGTTTGCAACATGTAGGTAAACTACAGTAAAGGATTTAAACTTGATAAGGAGGCTTTCCACCAAACTGTCTTTCTAGGCTGTTGCAGCATACGGATCTCAAAATTAGATCACTGCAGACCTAAGGTAGACCCTGAAAGAAGGATATGTGAGACACAGAAAATGTCATTGAAGGCGGAGAGATTGGAGTTATGCTTCTACAAGCCAAGGAATGCCAAGAGCCACCAGAATCTAGAAGAAAGTAGGAAAATATTTTCCCCTGGAATCTTTAGAGGAAGTGTGGCTCCTGGACTTTGGAGTTCTTTAAGAATACATTTATTGTGTTTTAAGCCACCAGGTTGTGGCAATTTGATATAGTAGCCCACAGAACTGTCTCAGTAATTCAAGTTTTTAAGTAAGTTAGGTAATGACATTTTAGAAATCTTTCTCTCACAGTGAAGAATAGGCTGTTGAGATACTGGTTTGAGATAGAGGGGCTAGTTAGAGAGTGGCTTTAATAGTCTATGTGAGGAATGAGGAGGGCTTGACACACTGACAATAAGTGGGCTGGACAAGAGGAAACTTATGAAAGCTAGTCCAAAAAATGTCAAAAAACTTGAAAAGGCCCATATGAGTCTAAGATTGCCAGTTTTGGTGAATGGGCATATGCTAATATTTTAAACCTTTATCTGGTGACCTTAACCCCAAGGGATTTCACTCTCTGGTGATTTGACTCTATCAGCAATGTCTCTAGGGGGGTCTGGTTGTGTAGTGGAAAAGAGTTGTGCTGTCAAACCAAAGGTACCTGGTTCAAATCCCCCAGCAGGTCCAGGGAAGAAAGATGGGCAGTCTCCTCCTATGCAATTTACTGCCTCTGAAAACTTACTAGAGGGTCAGCTAATTCCATAGGATGGTACATAAAAAGAACTAATAAGACCCAAGATGGCAGCAGAGGCAGAGACAGCATGGTGAGCTGCGGGAGCAGGGAACCACTTAAAGCAGGGCCATTACGGCCTTCCACAGACTTCGGCTTATTGATAATTGAACACTTAAACAGTTGATGACTGGCCCTCAGTGAAGATTGAGGCTCAACAACAGGAATTCAAGTATTCCCAAGAAGAAATGGGGCAAAGAAGACGATTACATATACAATAGATTGCTGAAAGTCA
>NW_006399908.1:3861760-3864523 GCF_000299155.1 Elephantulus edwardii | reverse complement strand
AGCTCTGCAACTGCATCCTGGCCCATCCTCACCCTTCTGCCCCCAACCCTCACCTCCTTGTACCCCCAATATGTTTTTCCCAATTAAAAAAAAAAGGACTAATAAGAGGAGTGGTTACCACAACAGACAGGGAGAGATTGAAGTACTTTAAGGAATTGGATTACCTGATTATGATTTAAGGAGTGAGTTCACAAGTGGATGGGCTAGATATTCCATCCATCCCAGATAAGTAGATCCAGCACTGGGATAGTGAATGCAATTCTGAAGGGAGGTATTTACAGTTTAGAGGCAGAATCCTCTCTTGGGGAAACTTCCGAGTTTACCCTTCCAGGCTTTGGGGGGTTGGTAATATGTTTACTTGTGGCTAATTGGTTTAAAATGATAATCACATGTAAAAAAAAACCACAAAAAAACACTCCATTAAAATTTAAACAAGTAAGTAGTTATTCAATTGCAGCCAAGAGGGCACATAACATTAACCAGCCCAGGTGCAATGATTTTATATTACATATTATTTAGAACATGAGTGGCATCCACTTCCTTAACAACCTGCCTCCAGAAACTGTATCAACTTTGATAAATGTCAATAGTTATAGAAAGGCTTCAGGCCCTTTGTTCATAGGGTCACTATGAATCGTGCTCAACTCAAAGGCAATCAACAACAACATGCATACTATTTAGTATCTTAGATTATCTGAATAATCTTTCTAATATTTTATCTTAACATTTTCACTTACCATGTTATTAGGGAACTGTGGGTGGCCTAGTGGTTTAAGCATTGCACTGCCAACCCAAAGACAGAAGGTTCAAATGACTGGTAGTTCCATGGGGAAAAGGTAGCCAGTCTCCTGCATGCAATTAATAGCCTCTGTAAAGACCCTGGAAGGTCAGCTATAATAACTCAATTCTGACTTGATGGCAATAGGGGTTGTTAGGGGGTTTTCTTGTTTGTATTATTAAAACAAAATTTGAATATTTAACTAATGCTACTGAAATCATATACTTGAAATGACTAAAAAGGTATATCTTTTGTTAGAAATATTTTCAAATAATAAGTTTCTAATAAAAATGTGTCTCTGGAAACGAAGGTGCATCTGATATAGGCCATGGTCTTTGCAATCACTTGTTACACATCAGAGAGTTGGGCAGTGACTAAGGAGGACAGAAGGAGAATTGGTGCCTTTGAGCTGTGGTGCTGGAGAAGAGTATTGAATGTACCATGGACTGCCAAAAAAACAAACAGGTTCATCCTAGAGAGGGTTAAACCAGGCTACTCCTTGGAGGCAAGGATTCTGGGGCTTCATCTGACATACTTTGGACATGTTGTAAGGAGGGACAGGTCCTGGAAGAGGGACGTCATGCTTGGGAGAGTGAAGGGACAGTGCAGGAGAGGAAGACTATGAAGTGAACTGATTTGGTGACTGGGGTAATGATGGTAGGTGTGTCGGAGACAGTGCGATTGGCACAGAATAGAGCAGGGATTAGGGAAACTCATAGGGTCACTATGAGTTGCAAGTGAATTGACGGCACATAACAACAACAAAAACCAGAGCAACATATGATGAACTGTGTATAGGACGTTGTACATAGGGTCACTATGAATCACAGGCAATCGATAGCAGATAACAACAACATACTTAAGTATCCTTTCAGTATTAATCAGCATTGGGGTCTAATCTTCAATTTGAGGAGATAAGTTTTCAAAGATGGTGGCATAGTTTGTCATTTTTATTGTTGTTGTTGTTATGTGCCGTTGAGTCGTTTGCGACTCATAGAGACCCTATGTGCAACAGCGCTAAACGCTGCTCTATTCTGTGCCAATTGCACTGCCTCAGACACATCCATCCCGATTACCCCAGTCACTGAATCAGTTCACTTCATAGAGTCTTCCTCTCCTGCACTGTCCCTTCACCCTCCCAAGCATGACGTCTTTCTCCAAGAATTGATCCCTCCCTGTAACATGTCCAAAGTACGTCAGACAAAGCTTCAGAATCTTTCCCTCCAAGGGCAGCCTGCTTTAGCCCTCTATAGGATGAACCTGTTCATTTTCTTAGCAGTCCATGGTATGTTTATTCAATACTCTTCTCCAACACCACACATCAAAGGCATCAATTCACTTTCTATCCTCCCTAATTATTGCCCAGCTCTCTGATGCATAACAAGTGACTGCAAAAGACCATGGCCTGTATCAGACACACCTTAGTATCCGGAGTGACCCTACTGTTCTTCAGTACTTTGGAGAGGTCCCTAACAGCAAACCTTCCTGTTGTAATACATCTTTTCATTTCCTGGCTGCTGGTGCCAAAGTATTGACTTTTGAGCCAAGTAAACTACAGCTGTTAACAATATCAATCTCTTCACCATTTATCATGATGCTGCCAATTGGCATAGTGGTGAAAATCTTTGTTTTCTTAATATTGAGCCTCAATCCATATTGAAAGCTGCAGTCAGTCCTTGATCTTCTGCAGGAAGTGCTTCAGGTCCTCCTCAGTTTCAGCAAGGAGGGTTGTGTCATCTGCATAATGCAAATTGTTGATAGATCTTCCACCAATTCTGATGCCACATTTCTCCTCATAGAGCCCAGCCTCCCAGATAACCTGTTCTGCATACAGGTTGAAAAGGTATGGAGATAGGACACATCCCTGGCATACACCTTTCCCAATTTTGAACCTAGAAGTGTTTCCTTGCTTTGTTTTGACGACTGCCTCCTGATCCAAATATAGGTTTTGCATTAGCACGATCAAATGTTCTGGGATTCCCATT
>NW_006399908.1:3850755-3861211 GCF_000299155.1 Elephantulus edwardii | reverse complement strand
CACAACTTGGTGAGCACATCTAGGGCAGCATCTGTTGGTTGAAATACATCAATTGGTATACCATCAATTCCTGAGGACTTATTTTTTTGCTATTTCTTTCAAAGCATCTTGAACTTCTTCCTTCATCACCATAGGCTCTTGCTCATATGTTGTTTCATGAAATTTCTGTCTCTGCCAATTACTTTTGGTACAATGACTCCGTATACTCTTTTCCATCTTCTTTTAATACTTCCAGGATCATTTAATATTCTGCCCAAAGCATCTTTAAGTATAGCAGCTTGAGGTTTTAATATGTTCTTCAATTCCTTGAGCTTAAGAAATGCTGAGAGAATTCAGCCCTTTTGATTTTCTGACTCCAGCTCCTTGCAAATTTCATTGTAATGTTTTACTATGTCTTCCCGTGCTGCCTTTTGAAATCTTCTGTTCAGCTCTTTAGTATCTTGAATTCTTCCTTGTGCTTTGACTTTTCTATACTCCTGTGTAATCTTCAGAGTTTTCTTCCTCTTCTGCCTTTATAATGACCTTTTGCACTCTTCCTGGATGATACTCTTGATATCTTCCACAACTCATCTGGTCTTTGCTCGTTGGTGTTCAAGGCTTCAAACCTGTTCCTGAGATGGTTCTGAAATTCATGTGGGATAGACTCGAGATAATATTTTGGCTCCTGTGGATTTTATTTCATTTTCCTTAGCTTCATCTTGAACTTGCATGAGTAGTTTGTGGTCAGTTTCAAAATCAGCAGCTGGCCTAGTTTTCACAGCTAATATTTTCTCCAGCTGTTCTTTTCACAGATGTAATCAATCTGCTTTCTATGTATACCATCAGGTGAATTCCTTCAGGTGTGTAACCTGCATTTATGTTTCTTATAAAATGTATTTGCAATTAATTAATGCAAAATTCCATCATTCTATCTCCGACTTCATCTCTGTCACCGAGTCCCTATTTTCCAACTACTGATCCTTCTCTCTCCCCAACTTTTGCATTCCAGTCACCTATTGTTATTAATGCATCTTGATTGCATGTTCAATCCATCTCTGACTGTAAAAGTTGGTAGACAACTTCTATTTCCTCTTCTTTGGATCTGGTTGTTGGTGCATATTTCTGAGTGATAGTGGTATTCACTGGACTTCCTTATAAGTGTATGGATATGATCCTGTTGCTCACAATATTGTATTTCAAGACATATCTGGAAATTACTTTTTTAACTATGAAAGCAACCCCATTTTTCTTCACTTTTTAATCTCCGCGGTAATAGATCATCTGCTCGTCCACTCAAAATGTTCCATGCCAGTCCATCTCATCTCAGCAATACCTTGTATGTCAGTATTTATGCATTCCATTTCTTCCTTAACAATATGTAATTTTCCTACATTCGTGGTTCTCACTTCCATGTTCCAATCACTAGTTACAACTGTTCCTCTTCCTTTGTATTTCCATATTTGAAAGCTCCACCTCAGTTGCCCTGTTTGTCTATCTGTGTTCTATTGAACATAGGGTTTCCAAAGGCCTATTATTTCAGAAATGGATGGCCAATCATTCTTCCTAGTCTGTCTTAACCTGAATGCTCATATTTAGAAAAGTATCTGACAGGCAAGCATTTTATGTGGGTGGGGGGGGAAGTACATGAAAGATTTCCCCAATTGTGGAATTAGCCAATACTTTCAGTGTTGTCCCCGCCCTTGACACAAGTGTCTTGACCCACCCATTCCCTATTCCACCATCCACCAGCATCCCTTTACACTCCCACCCACTCCCTTCAATACCTATCTCCCATTGTCCAGCCCTTGAACTGATAGCTTATATCTCAAGTTTTATGGGCTTCTGTGATTCCAAACACTTTTCTCATGTGAGGATGTTGCGTCCTGTAGATCTGGTATATAGATTGATTTCCTGGCCCAAGGGCCACAGGCCCAAGTGCCCCAGTGATTTCTGGCTACACATTCAGGCCCCTGGATCACATTTACCTGTTGGGTGTGGGAAGCTGAAGTCCCCGCCTGGTGGCCCCTCTCCTCTTATTCTTATTTCATGCTGAGCTCTGTCTTTTGCATGTGCCCTGATGATCTATGGCCCCACCTTGACTTCCCAGGCCTCTGGGTTGAGTTTACCTGTTGGGTAGGGGAAGCTGAAGTTCCCAGCTGCTGAACCCACTCTTCCCTTCTGAAATTCCTGTCACACTGAGCTCTGCCTTCTTGTATGTATCCCAATGATTTCTGGCTCCAACTTGACCCACCAGGCCTCTGGGTCACGTTTACCTGTTAGGTGGGGGAAGCTGAAGTCCCCACCTACTGGCCCCTCATTTTTCCTTCTGAAATTCCTATTTCATGTCCAGCTTTGCCTTCGTATTACCTCCAACATTTCTACTCCCATTATGCCAGTCACTGTGTCAATCCATCTCATTGGAGGTCTTCCTCTCTTTCACTGTCCCTCCACCCTTCCAAGCATGATGTCCCTCTCCCAGGACTGGTCCCTCCTTGCAACATATCCAACATATGTCAGACAAAGCTTCAAAATCCTTGCCTCCAAGGAGCAGCCTGGTCTCACCCTCTCTAGGACAAACCTATTTGTTCTCCTAGCAGTCCATGGTATATTCAATACTCTCCTCCAGCACCACAGCTCAAAGGCATCAATTTTCCTTCTATCCTCCCTAGTCATTGTCCAACTCTCTGATACATGACAAGTGATTGCAGAGACCATGGCCTGAAGCAGGAGCACTAGCATCAGAAAAGAAGCTTTCTGGATGGAGCTGTCTGTGTCTAAGCTGCCTTTGAATTCTCATGGATCCTTGCTATTTTTTAGTTTCTTTTTTTTTTCCTTCCTCTCTTGTCTTCTTTATGTAAACCCGTCCCATCACTGTCTCCTTTTTCTCAAAGCAATAGAGTCAAACCTGTATCTAAAAGATAAAAAGTAAAGTAAAGGACATTACCATTTTATCCCCGGAGATTTTCGTTTTCTGTGTCAACAACAAACTAGTCTTTCATCATTTGTACCATTCGATTTCTCAACCAGAAGCCAGTCAGGAATAAAATGCAAATGCTTTATAACTCTTGCCAATGACCCAAGGCCATTGACTTGGGCCAGTTATTATATAACTGTAAATAAAACTGTACTGTAAATAAAAATGTAGATTAAGTGATCCACCAGATATAGAAAATGAAGTTTCTCATTCAAGATGTTTGTGGGAGGAAAGGAAGATATTAAAATTTAAGAAATAATGACAGTTGTAGAAATATTAGAACATTTTTCCTTTTTTGAAGAGAGCTGAAGAACATTGATGTAAGTTTAGATACAAAGGTGTGCCTATTCTAGACCATGGTCTTCTCAAGTACTTGTTATGCTTTAGAAAACTGGACAATGACTCTGGATGACAGAAGAATAGATACCTTCAAGTTGTGGTGCTGGAGAAGAGTTCAGTCTCTCCTTGGAGGCTAGGATTTTGAAGCTCCACCTTACTTTGGGCATGTGGCCTGGAGAGATTGATCCTTGGAGAAGGACATCATGCTCAGAAGGGTGGATGGACAGTGCAGGAGAGGAATACACCGGATGAGATGGATTGATACATTAACTGGGGCAATGGGGGTTGGTTTATCAGAATTAGTGAGACTGGCTCAGGATGGGGAAGGATTCAGAGCTGCTGTACATAGGGTCACTATTTATCACAAGTGACTCAGTGGCACATAACAACAATAACATACTATAAGCAGGTTTGGAAGCAGGAGTAGTATGCACTTCCTAAACAATATGCCTCCAGAAATTCAACGAACTTTTATAAATGTCGATAGTTGTAGAGGGACTTCAAGCCTTTTGTTCATAGGATCACTATGAGTCATGCTGACTCAAAGGCAATCAATAACAATTTAATTTTTTAAAAGGCTATACAGTATCTAGTTTGCAGTAAGAGACTCAGAGACAGAAACCTCTGGTTTTAGACTCTTACTATTTTTTTCTTTTTTTAAATTAAATTTATTATTAATTTCAGTAAAAATTTACAGAGACTTTGGATTTCCATTCCTTCATTGTTGCATTTTTCTCCCCTCTCAACCCTCCCCTCTAGTACAGTACCCTCTTGAAAAAGTAAAAGCAAAATTCTTTCATTGTTTTACAAACCCTCCCCCAGGTCCACTCCACCATGTAACCTTTGCTCTAGACTCCTGTCATGACAAAAATACCTAAGCACATATCCCTTTTAAACAGTTTTCTCCCTCATCTGTTTCAATGCAGTATACATTATTGAACTCATCTTTCTCAGTCTCTCCCTAACCCCAAGGTCAGTCCTGTTTTACAACAGTGGCACCATGCAGTATTTGTCCTTTTGTGACTGAGATACTTCACTCAGCATAATGTCCTCCAGGGTCACCCATTTTGAATAATATTGCATGAGTTCCTTGTTTTTCAATGCAGCATAGTATTCCATTGTGTGAATATACCACAGCTTCTCTATCCATTCATTTGTTGATGGGCACTTAGGTTGTTTCCAACTCCTTGCTATTGTGAACAAAGCCGCGATAAACATGGGTGTGCATATATCTGCCTGGATGTCAGTTATGGTCTCTTTGGGGTATATTCCCAGTAGTGGAATTGCTGGGTCAAATGGTATCTCTATTTGCAACTTTTTGAGAAAGCGCCATACTGCTTTGCACAGGGGTTGCACCATTTTACACTCCCACCAACAGTGAATCAGGGTTCCAGTTTCTCCACAACCTCGCCAGCATTTGTTGCTTGCTGTTCTGTTAAATTTTGCTATTTTGACTGGGGTGCGATGATATCTCATAGTTGTTTTAATTTGCATCTTTCTTAGGGCTAGGGATTTTTAACATTTCTTCATGTGCTTGTTAGCCATCTGAATGTCTTCTTCGGTCAAGTGTCTGTTCATATCCTGGATTATTTACCTTTATCTCGTTGTGGTGCTCAAGTATTTTATAAATTTTGGATGTAAGTCCTTTATTTGATATGTCATTACCAAATACTTTTTCCCAGTCGGTGGCTTCCCTTTTGACCCTGTTGGAGAAGTTTTGGGATGTGCATAGGGATTTGATTCTTAGAAGATCCCATTCATCTACTTTATCTTCTCCTGGTTGTAGGTTTTTTGGGATACTTGGAAGACTTTTTATGTGTGGATTAGAACATCTAGCATTATTCCTAGCTTTTCTTGAATGAAGTTTATAGTCCTTGGTTTCAGCCCTAAGTCCATGATCCACCTTTAGTTGGTTTTTGTATATGGAGTGAGGTGTGGATCTTGTTTGAGTCTTTTGCAGATACTTTTCCAATTTTGCCAACACCATTTGTTTAAAAAGCTGTTGTTTCCCCACTACCTAATTTCATCTCCTTGTCAAAAATCAGTTGACCATAGATAGATGGGCAAATGTATGTGTTCTCAATTCTATTCCGTTGGTCCATGTGTCTGTCATTGTACCAGTACCATGCTGTCTTTACCACTATGGCAGTATAGTAGGATTTGAAATCAGGAAGTGAGATACCTCCTACCTTTCTTCTATATTTAAGGAGTGCTTTGCTTATTCGGGGTGTCTTTCCATTCCAAATGAAACTGGAGATTGCCTTTTCCATCTTATTAAAGAATAGGATTGGTATTTGTATTGGGATTGCATTAAACGTGTAAATTGCCTTTGTAGTATTGCCATTTTCACAATATTGAGTCTTCCTACCCATGAGCAAGGGATATTCTTCCACTTCTCAAGGTCTCTTTTTGTTTCTTATAGTAATGTTTTGTACTTTTCTTTGAATAAATCCTTTGTGCTTCTGGTTAAATTTATTCCCAAGCATTTAATCGTGTGATTAGCTATTGTGAAGGATATTGTTTTTCTTAGTTCTGGCTCTGTATTCTCTTTGTCACTATAGAGAAATCCAACTGATTTTTATATGTTGATCTTGTATCCTGCCACTTTGCTAAATTGGTCCACGGTGTCCAATAGTTTTCTTGCTGAGTCTTTTTCTAAGTATACTATCATATCATCCACATAGAGAGATAATTTTGCCTCCTCTTTGCCTATTTGGATACCTTTTATTCCCTTCTCTTGTCTTATTGCTATCGCTAAGACTTCCAAAACAATATTGAATAAGATAGGTGATAGTGGGCATCCTTGCCTAGTTCCTGTTCTTAAAGGGAATGAATGCCTTTAACCTCTGTCCATTGAGAACAATGTTGGCTCTCGGTTTTGCATAAATATTTTTTTACTATGTTAGAAATTCCCCTCTAATCCTATTTTGTTGAATGTTTTAATCAGGAAAGGGTGTTGGATTTTGTCAAAGCCTTTTTCTGCATCAACTGATGGGATCATGTGATTCTTGTTCTTTGCTTTGTTAATGTGGTGAATTACATTAATTGTTTTCCTCATGTTGAACCCAGACTCTTACTTTTACAAGATTTTGAAACAAGATTAAGAGACATGGGAATGGTGAGAGCTATTTGATTTTGTGATCAAATTGAAAAGATAAATAATTATTGAAAATAGTGAATCTTTTCTGGAATAACCAGAGTAATATTTCCACATTGCTATGAATTTGACCATAGATAGGTGGGCTAATCTCTGGGTTAGTATATTAATTTAAAACTTAAAAAGATTTCAGTTACACAGAAACCATTAGAAATGTAATGAATCTCATTTCAGAATACAGAGCAGAAACAAATTCTTATTAAAAAGCTCCATTTGTATTACTTACATGTAATATAAAACATTGGACCAAGAAATAAAGAGAACTGCATTATAATCTCAATATCAGATAAATTACTTTCTTGTTGTTATATATCATCAAGTTATAAATAATCCATTGCTAACCCTCCAGGGGGTTTTCAAAGGCAATAAACTGCACGAGAGGAGATTGTCCATTTCTCTCCCACACAGCAGCTAGTGGATTCAATCTGTGAACCTTCAGATTGGCAGCACAGCTCCTTACCACTTGGCTACCAGAGCTCCCTCACTACCTTCTTGTCTGCTCCCCTTTCTACAAAATGGGAATAATATAATCTATTCTGTCATCCTCAGAAAATCATTAGATGTTTGAACAAGAAAAATGACATAAAAGTATTTTAATATCATAAATCATTACTAAAAAATAAGAGTGATTATTACTTGCAGTTATAATAAATTATTGTTGTACAACATACAAAAAATGGCGATAATGTAGGTTCATATCAGATTTTCAGTAGATGCTTAAAATGACTCTCTCTTTATAAGGTCCCTATTGTAATAAAAAACAGCTTTGGGCATGTTGCAAGGAGGGACTGGTCCTTGGAGAGGGACATCATGTTTGGGAGAGTGGAGAGACGGCGCAGGAGAGCAAGACCCTGGATGAGATGGATCGATTCTGTGAGTGGAGTGGTGGGAATGAATGTGTTTGAGGCAGTGAGATTGGCACAGGATAGAACGGCATTTAGGGCTCTTGTACAAAGGGTCGCTATGAGTTGCAAACGACTCGATGGCACATAACAACAACAATATGGAGAAATACTAATAGAGAAAGAGTAATATTGATAAATAACCTGAAGATTTTTCTCTGACTCATTAAAAAAAATATTCCAATGCTTGCATTGCTAGTATTTTGCCTTCTTTCAATATATAAAATATCCCCCTCTTCTTACATATACACATAAGAAAAAAAATTAGATTCATACCTCATATCAGTCACTAAAATAAAATCTAGAAATGAAGAAGGAAATATGTACTTTTAAATATTTAAGTTAACCAGAAAAAAATAGTAATTTCCTATAATAAGGTAAAACTTTTCGAGGAAAAGGAAAGAAAAAGAAAAATTTTTGTAAGCATAAAGCCAGTAAGTCATTGTCTTTGGGCGGAAACATACCCATAGTTGACCCTCCAATGGGTTTTCAGGGGTGGTATGTAGCATGGAAGGAGATTGCCCTATTTCCCTCAGGGTTCTACTGGTGAAATCCAGCTACTTAGAAAGGTGGCTCATTTCTAGGTTAACAGTACAACTCCTTGTAGACTAAACTCAGGAAAAGCCATACAATGAGTCAGAGGATTTAAAAATAAAAATTAAAGCTTTATATATATACTAAAACAACATGATAAAAAGTAAAAGATAAGTGACAAACTGGGAAATATCTGTAACACGTTAACAAAGGACTAGTACTCTTACTATATAAGTCACTTCAAAAAGCTATTAACAAAGGCACACATTTCAGAAAAAAAATACTTTGATACAATACAGTTAACAAAATAATAAGCAGATTCAGTAAAGATATCTCTGAGAGATCATTTTTCATTTTAATAAAACTATAAACTAAAGCAAAGCCACTATTCTCCTAACAATTTGGTGAAGGTTCCAGGAACACAAGAACAACTATAAATAGGTGATGGGAATTTTAATTGTGGAAGCATTTCTGCATAGTAATTTGGCCATCTAAATTAATTAAGATAAATTTGCTGAGTGCTGATAAAAACAGATACTCTGCTACAGACTGGGAAAAGATAAGGCATGCAAATGACATATAAAGAAACTTACAACTCATAGGGAAAACTACTAAATTGATTTATGAATAGTTAGACAAACATTTGTAGAAAGTGCTGTATTGGCAAATGCGTAAATTAGCAGTGACAGCAAATAATAAGAGGGTCTAATCTAATCCACCAACTGCTCCAGGAAAGGTAAGCAATCTCTTCCCATACTTTTTACAGCCTCTGAAATCTTTTTTTTTTTTTTTTAGCCTCTGAAATCTTGCTGGAGGGCCAGCTGTGAACTGGTTCCTGCACATAACAACAACAATAACAATTTATTCACAGGATTGATAGAGTTCAGAGTAGTGGCATTTAAGAGATTATTAAAGGTTCTCTGTTGTGTTTCAGTCCATTGTTGCAGTCACCATGTTAATCCATTTTATTGAGGGCCTTCCTCTTTTTTGATCATCCATTATGTAACCAAGAATGTGAAGATGGCATGAGACCGGGCACTGTTTGGGTCTGCTGTTTATAGGATCTCTATGAACCACCATCAACTAGATGGCCCTGAAGAACAAAAATATTGAAGGATGAGTAGAGCTATATTTTTACAGATAAAATGGAATGTGTGAGAAGGGTGGAACAGAAGAGAATCTAGAGAAAAGCAACAATAGATAAAGTGGGGCAAAGCTGACACAATTATGGCAAAAAATATAGTAAGATGCTATTGTTGTGAAGTGCTGTCAAGTCAACTACAATTCATAGCAACCCTATGAACAGCAGGTCTGACTCAGATCCTATATTGTGCCATCTACATGATCTCTGATGCCCTCACGCCCATTGTTACAGTGACAGTGTCAATCCGTCTCATTCAGGGTCTTCCTCTCTTTCACTGACCCTCCACCTTTCTAAGCTTGCAAGGACTGACTGTTCCTTACAACATGGTCAAAATATGTGGACAAAATTTCAGTGTCCTTGCCTTTAAGAAGCACCTACTTGCCCTCTCTACAAGACATATTTTATTGTTCTTTTGGCAGTCCATGAGATGTTCAGTACTGTTCTCCAACACCACAACTCACAGCTATCAATTCTTTTTACTAGGGAATATTAAGGGATGTGGTTCTTAAAATAAACAAGATAGACAGTCCTAAGCAGAAGAGTAATTTGGTCAATTTGTACTTTTAAAAAGCACTAACCACCACATGGGACATTATTTTGAGGGGAGCAAAAGTAGATTGAGAGAGACCAAGTAGAAAGACAATACTCCACATAGTGCCTAAATGCTGTTCTTTCAGAAGCTGAGTTACAAAATCCTTCCAAACATTTGTTTTGAAAAATCTTCTCACCAGTTTGCATTTCCAGAAGATAATAAAGCAAAGAATCCTAAGACTTAGATAGAATTCTTTATCCACTTGTCTTAGAGCAACATCATGGAGTCTGCTTAAATAAAAGCAAGTAAGGTTTATTTAGGGATAGAGACCTTTCAGACAAGGAAACTGTCCACTGTCCGTTGTCACAGAATAAACATCACCGCTCCACCTAACCACAAGCCAGGATATATCCTTATATTGTTGGATCAGGAACTAAAGGTCATAAAATTCATAAGAAAATAAAAGTGGATTATGTAGACATGAGCAATTGGCAGCAGCAGGTTCATAACACATTAGTGAGATTATATGATTAGTAGAAAGTACAGGCCATTCTGTTTATTACAAGATGACAGACAGAAACAGCTTTTCCAGCAACCTATTTCTCAATCAAGTCCATTTCTGAAAGGTTCACTGTAAAGGTTTCGCTAATGTTGTGTCCTAAAACTGAGGTACAAACTATATAATCTTCAATCTTTTTTGTCTATAAAGAAAGAGACAATTTGGAAAGAGATTGCAATATCCTACACTGAGCTCAGAGAAAAGGAATTATGTCCTAAAGATATACAGCCTGAGTTAGCTATCAAGGTTAAAGGGACTAACATATAGAAAGGAAGCTTGGAAAAACTCCATATACAAGGAACTCATGCAATATTATCCAAAATGGGTGACCCTGGA
>NW_006399908.1:3844526-3850300 GCF_000299155.1 Elephantulus edwardii | reverse complement strand
GAGAGAGAGAGAGAGAGAGAGAGAGAGAGAGAGAGAAAAGAAAGAAGAGAAGAGAAAAGAAAAGAAAAGAAAAACTCCATACAGATTCCAGACTCAGGTTAAGAGTTTAAATTAGAGTTAAAGCTCCATTTTTGGATGTGTAAATAGACTGCCCTATTTCCACCCACCAAACATCTCTGACTTTAGATGTTCTTACACTTGTGCTTCTTACTGTGGGGAGTCCTAGACCAGCCTCTCTGCAGGAGACTGGCAATCACCTCCCATGTGATTGAAATTCTTTGAAAACTCGCTGGATGGTCAGCTGTGAGTTGGTTCCAACTTGATGGCAATTACTTACTAACTTTAAGCTTTGGAAAGTTTGACTTTTTTTTTCTTTTTAGTTTAGAAAGGTTTAAATTTGATATAGGAAACCACTAAATTTATTTTCTGCTTGATATAAATTTTTAAAAATAAATAGGATAACAACCAAAATCAAGTGCCAGGCAGAATTGCTCCACAGGTCTGTCAAGGCTTTGATCTTTTGAGAGCTGTCTCCTATTAAATCTCTGGTAAAATTAAAATTTTAATAGCAAACACTTAACCATTCATACCACCTAGAAAGCCGACACTTTATCATTAAAAAAAATCTCCCATCATTGCTATCAAATCAGAAATGACTTATACTTGACACTCCAGGGGATTTACATAAAAAGGAAATCTCGTAGGACAAAGCTATCTATTTTTTTCATATGGAGAAGCTGTTGACTTTGAACTTGCAACCTAAGAATTAGCAGCACAACTCCCTACTTACTAGGCCACCAGAATTCATAATCATAGTCTCTCATAAAATGGATGATCTTCTCGTTTATATGTGGCAAAACCAAATATGGACCCCTTTTCTAACCTTTCAATTTCCTGATTTTTATTTAATTAATAGCTAGTGGCAATTAGAGCTGTTTGGCCCTTGAAACTGCTTACATAAGACTCAGAAACAAACATTGTTTTTTACTCAGCTAATTGATTGAGGCCTTCTCTAATTGAGATTACAAAACCATCTCAATTGTAAATCACCCTTCCTATGAAAGTCCAAACCGTGGTGGAACGCTCTGGCATTCAGATCCGAGGTGTTTTTCCTACTGTTTTTGTCAGCTGTCCTCAAGGCTATATCACTCATAGCAACCTTATGAACAGATGTGACTTTCTCCTAGCCTTTGACCTCCTCACAATCTCTGAGAGGTTCAAGTCTGTTGTTACAATCATCACATCAATCCATCTTGTTGGGAGGTCTTTCTATCTTTCTCTGATTCTCCACATTTCCCAGTAGGATTTCTTTTTGCAAAGACTGGTCTGTCCTGATGACATGACCAAAGTATGTAAGACAAAGTTTCACTGTACTTACCTAACAAGAAGTAGTACCCTTACTGTACTTCCTCAAAGACATATTTATATGTTTTCTGGGAGTCTATGGGACATTAAGTACGATTCTCCAACATCCAACCTAGTCAATCTGTATGCTGACCAAGTAATTCAAGAAGATGGACTTTATGAAGAAGAATGTGACCTCACGTTTGGAGGAAGACTCACCAATAAACTACATTATGCAGATAACACAATCTTGAGACCACAGTCTTCAATATGGATTACATTCAAGCATAAAAAAAGCCCAAGTCCTTACCACTGGACCAATAGTCAACATAACAGATGAAGCAAAGAAGGAAGTTGTCAACTATTTCCATTTACTTGGATCCATAATCCACACCCAAGGTAATAGCATTAAAAATACTAAAAGACATATTGCACTGGGCAGATCTGCTGCCAAGGACAGCTCCAAAGTTCTAAAGGGCAAAGATGCCAATTTAAACACTACACTGTGCCTGCTTAAGAGCCATGGAAAGCATCTTAAATTTGTTGTTGTTGTTATGTGCCATCAAGTCGTTTGCGACTCATAGTGACCCTATGTACAAGAACCCTAAACGCCATTCTATCCTGTGCCAACCTTGCCGTCTCAAACACATTCATTCCCACCACTCCACTCACAAAATCAATCCATCTCATGGAGGGTCTTCCTCTCCTGTATCATCCCTCCACTCTCCCAAACATGATGTCCCTCTCCAAGGACCAGTCCCTCCTTGCAACATGCCCAAAGTATGTCAGACAAAGCTTCAGAATCCTTGACTCCAAGGAGCATTTCGGCTTCACCCTCTCCAGGACAAACCTGTTTGTTCTCCTAGCAGTCCATGATATATATTCAACACTCTTCTCCAGCACCACAACTCAAAGGCACCAATTCTCTTTCTATCATCCCTATTCACTGTCCAACTCTCCGATGCATAGCACGTAATTGCCAAGACTATAGCCTGGATCAGGCGTGCCTTAGTCTCCAGCCTGACGTCGTTGCACTTTAGTACTCTTGAGGAGTCCCTCACAGCTGACTTTCCCAATGCAATTCGTCTCCTGATTTCCTGGCTGCTGTTACCAAGAGTGTTGACTGTGGAGCCAAGTAAACTAAAACTGTTAACGATCTCAATCTCTTCACCATCCACAATGATGCTGCCAATTGGCCCAGTGGTGAAAATCTTTGTTTTCTTGATATTGAGTTTCAATCCATATTGAAGACTGCAATCCTTGACCTTCTGCAGCAAGCGTTTCAGGTCCTCCTCAGTTTCAGCAAGCAGGGTTGTGTCATCTGCATAACGCAGGTTGTTGATGATTCTTCCACCAATCCTGATGCGACATTTCTCCTCGTACAGCCCAGAGTTTTGGATGATCTGTTCTGCAAAAGGTATGGAGACAAAATACATCCCTGACGGACCCCTTTTTTTAATTTTGAACTATCCAGTGTCTCCCTCCTCTGTTCTGATGACTGTCTCTTGGTCCAAGTATAGGTTTTGCATAAGCACAATCAAATGTTATGGGTTTCCCATTCTTCTCAGAGTCAGCCATAGCTTGTTGTGATCCACACAGTCAAAAGCCTTTGCATAGTCAATGAAGCACAGATAGACTTTCTTCTGGTATTCTCTGCTTTCTGCCAAGATCCATCTTACATTAGCTGTACTATTTGGACAATGAATAAGCAGAACAAAAGAAGAATCTATGTGTTTGAACTGTGGTATTGGAGAAGAGTACTGATAATCTCATCAACTGCTACAAGAACAAACACATCGGCTTTGGGAGAAGCGTGGTTGGGGTGCTCGTTAGAGGCAAGGATGGTGGGACTTCATCTCATTTACTTCAGGCATGTCGTTAGAAGGGGCCAGTCTCTGAAAAAAGACATCATGCTCAGACAAGTAAAGGATCAGTGAAAGATAAGAAGATCCTCAACAAGATGAGCTGACACAATGACTGTAAAAATGAGCTCAAGTCTGTGGAAGAATGTGAAGATGGTACATGTGAAAAGAGCAAGCACCATTTCCCACCAGTCCAGTCCCCCACACTTTCCTACTTATTTCTACCCATCTCAATGCCAATATTACTCCTTTTCATAGGTCCAAAATCTGATATACTAGCTCACAGACCACACATAGCCATATTGTGGGAGTCAAAATGTTATATAATCTAGATTAATAACAGTATGTAGTCAGGACAGCTTTCAAAATGCGCTTACAGGCACCTCACACTTAAGCCTCGGAGATTTAGGTCACATTACAAGGCTCATAGCTCTGTCAGTCATGCTCCACACCCACACCCCAGTCATCCAACAAACTAAGGCAAAGGTTTAGCTCTGGTTCTATCCATAGAGGGAGGGAGTAGTAGCAGTCCCAAGGCCAGCTCTATCCCATGTTGGATCTCTAGTCCTCTCCTTCTCCCACAGCTGCTGTGGCTGTAGGGTCTAGCTGGCCCAAGAAAAGAAGGTGCTACAATCTCTTCCTTCTTTGCTGGCAGAGACCTGCTCAATTTAATGGCAAGACTATCCAATTGAAGAGACTAGCCAACCCACTTGTAGATAGGCTAATGTCCTATTTATATATCCCCATGCATCCTCATGTCAAATTCAATGGCTAGAAATGCCATTTTGAATAATAAACTTCATAGCAGAAGATATAACAAGGTTCTTATTTGTTGTTCATAGAGTTGCTACAAGTTGTAATTCATTCAATGGCACGTAACACCATAAGCAACTAACCACTAGGAAACTTGGTAGAAAGTGTGGCCATACCCTTCAAGAAGCAAATCCTGGAGAAAGAGTCATTGAGAAGGAAACAAGAGGGGTGGGAAGACAAGGAATCAAGGAGATCAGACCTAAACATGCTAGATGTAGCATGCTTGTGAGACATACCTAATGAAGTGGTCAGAAAGAGATCTATGAAAGAAATAGAAAGCATCAACACAGAGTTTATAAAGCCGTAGAAGTGAACATTGTCCACTAACCTCAAGTCAAGGAGCTCTAGTAGTCTAGTGGTAAGAAGCTGCATTGGAAACCCAAAGGCACATGGTTCAAATGCACCAGCTGTTCTTCAGGAAAAGGATGGACACTCTCCTCCCATGTGATTACTGCCTCTCAAAATCTACTGGAGGATCAGCTGTGGGTCAGTTCTGACTCTACAGCACAAAACAGCAAACAACAAACCTCAAGTCAGTTCCAACCATAGTGTTGCTCTATTAGGTTTCTGAGGTTGTATATCTTTAGAGGAGGAAAGTGCTCATCTTTCTTCTAGGGAGTTTCTGAAAGATTGAAATTGCCAACATTTAGGTTAGTAGCCAGACATTCTCCACTTTATGCCACCAGGGCTCCTAGGAACTAAAAGAGGTTTAAAAGAGACGGAATTGAGTGAGAAAAAGATCTTGCTGTTGAAAGTTCTAGATTGTGGACAGGTAACAAGTATGGAGGGAGAGAACTCTGCTGAGAAACCAGGCAATATGAAAATGAAAAGAATTCTTGAGATTTTGCAATGTGGGAGTTATTGGAATTTATTTTAATGAGACTATTTCCTGGCATTATGCTTTCAGGATTTTATTCTAAGGAAATAATTCTAGGGACAAAGAAAATATTAGTTTAATGAATACCACAGAATTATTTATTATAAGAAATCATTAGAAACAGTATAAATGGTTAAATGGTATCCAGTGTTAAGGTGAAAATCATACTAAGCTGATGTTTTAAATTTTACAAATTTATTTAAAAATATATTTCCATTTTCAAATTGGAATGATTTTTTTCACTGAAAGTAAAAATATTCCAGGGAGAAAAGAACTCCTGAAGATTCTTTTAAACCATATTTTCAGCAGTACCATGGAAAAGGATCTGTAACAAAAGTAATTAGAAAAAAGATAAACAATTTGTGGTCATGAAAAATTTCACACAGCATTGTCTTAAAAGCAGTTAGAAGAACAATTTACCCGACAGCATAGCTCTAGTCTGACCTTGGAAAATCTATTTATTCAAACTGACTACTTGGAGTTAATTCCTCTAAAGAAAACAATACTCAAGGTCAATCATGTTCCCTAATTTATCCAGACCATGATTTCCTTCAACTTGACTTTTACAAAATAGTTTCCGCAAAACTCAAGGTTCAAAAGAGCATCTCAGCCAATGGTCTTTATAGGTAACCACAATTACATGGAACCTCAAAACCAAGAATATTCTATGAGAATTCAAACTTCATTTCTCAACTGGAAAATTTTCGTGATAAAATGTTAGAACTAAGCAAGATGCAAAAACATATAATTTTTGATGTTGCGGGGGATACGTAAATAAAGTATGGCATAGAAAATATATTCAAGAAAATGTACCAAAGCTATCTCCAGTGAGAGTGCAGATTATTTCTATTAACTTTTTATTGTTGTTATGTGCCATC
>NW_006399908.1:3841532-3843626 GCF_000299155.1 Elephantulus edwardii | reverse complement strand
CAACAGCCCTAAACTCCGCTCTGTCCTGTGCCAATCGCACTGTCTCCGACACTCCCATCCCAATTATCCCAGTCACTGACTCAATCCACCTCATTAGAATAGTATAGAGAAAATTTTAAACACACATTTGTAACAACAGGCTGTTCGTGTACCTCAGAGCTACTTGGATGCTTCGTTTTGTTTTCAACTTTATATTAAAAGTTAATATGACAGGGGAAATATCCTTTTTTAAATTTTACAGTTTATATTTGTGCAAATGCAGGCATCTTAATTGGTTGATAATCAACCAGTTAAGACTCATACTCACTGCCCAGTCAGTTCCAATTCATGTTGTTGTTGTCATGTGCCATAAAGTCACCTGTGACTCATAGCAATTCTATATACAGCAGCTCTGAAGCCTGCCCTATCCTGAGCCTGTCTCATTGACTCCAACACACCTAATCCCACCACTCCAGTTACTGTATCTATAAATCTCAATTGTGGTCTTCCTCTCTTGCACTGACTCTCCACCCTTCCAAGTATGATATCCTTATCCAAGGACCTGTCCCTCCTGGCCATATGCCAAAAGTATGTAAGATGGAGCTTCAGAATCCTAGCCTCCAAGGAGAAACTTGGTTTTATCCTGCCTGACTTGCTTTTTTAGCCATCTATATGTTCAAGACTCTTCTCAAAAACCATCATTCAAAGGCATCTATCCTTCTTCTGTCATAGTAAGTCATTGTCCAGCTCTCTTATTCACAGCAAGTAATTTTGAAGAACATTGCACCTGGATCAGGCGCACATTAGCCTCTAGACTGGCACAATTGCTTCTCAATACTCAGGAGATGTCCCTGACAGCAGATTTTCCCAATGCAATTTGTCTTTTGATTTCCTGACTGCTGATACCAAGAGTTGATGGTAAAGCTGAGCAAGCTGTAATTGTTAACATCAATCTCTTCTCCATCTGTTATGATGCTGTCAATTGGCCCAATTGTAAGAGTCTTCATTTTCTTGATGTTGACCTTTAATCCATATTGAAGGCTACAATCCTTGACCTACTGAAGGCTACAGTCCTTGACCTACTGCAGCAAGTGCTTCAGGTCCTCCTCAGTCTCAGCAAGCAAGGTTGTGTTATCTGCATAACATAGGTTGTTGATGAGTCTTCCTCCAATCCTGATGCCACACTCCTCCTCATAAAGCCCAGCCTCCCAAATGATCTGTACTGCATATAGACTGAAAAGGTATGGAGACAGGACACATTCCTGATGCCCTCCTTTCTTGATTTTGAACCATGCAGTGTTTCCTTGCTCTGTTCTGAGGACTGCTTCCTAATCTGAGTATTGGTTTTGCATGAGCACAAATGTTCTGGAATCCCCATTTTCCTCAAGGTTAGCAACAATTTGTTATTATCCACACAGTCAGATGCCTTTGCATAGTCAATGAAACAAAAACAGACATTTCTCTAATACTCTTTGCTTTCTGTCACGATCCATCTAACATTGGCAAGAATGTCTCTAGTGCCACAACCTCTTTTAAACCCAGCTTGTACTTCCAGTAGTTCTCTGTCAATGAACTGTTTCAGTTGTTTTTGGACAATCTTCAGCAGGATTTTGCTAGTTTGTGATACTAGTGATATTGTTCAATAATTTCCATACTCTGTCGGGTCACCTCTTATTGGAATGGGAATAAATATAGATCTCCTCCAGTCAGCTGGCCAAGTAGTTGTCCTCCAGATTTCTTAGCACAACCTGCTGAGCATGCCCAGGACAGCATCTGTTTGTTGAAATATGTCAATTGCTATTTCATCAATTCCTGGGCTCTCACTTATTATGAAATCCTTCAGAGCAGCCTGCACTTCCTCCTTCATCCCCATTGCTTCTTGATCATATCTTGTTTCACAAAATTTTCTGTGTCAACAAATTCTTTTTGGTACAGTGACTGGCCCAATGGACAGAAAGCAATGCTACCAAGCCAAAGGTGGGTGACTTTTAATCTGTGGCCCTCGGGCCTGTCTTTCATTGTTATGTTCAGACATTCCTCTAGGTCATATAGCCCTGGTGTACAAGTTGCCATACAGCGGTAACTTGTGGTTGCTGTGAGGCTGAACACTGTGAC
>NW_006399908.1:3826450-3839302 GCF_000299155.1 Elephantulus edwardii | reverse complement strand
GGTGCTCTAGTGTAATATTCAGTCTCTTCTGACATCCATTTTGGTCTTTTCTTCTTCCTCAGTCTTTGTAATGACCTTTTTCACTCTTCATGAATTATATTCTTGATACTCTCCCACAGATCATCTGGTCTTCATTCATTAGTGTTTGAGGCCTCAAATCTGTTTCTGAGTTGTTTTTTAAATTCAGATAGAATAGACTCACGTTTCCTGTGGATTTCACTTGACCACCTTTAGATTTAATTTGAACTTGCATATTAGTAGTTGATGGTCTGTTCCACAATCAGCATCTGGGCCTCGTTTTCACTGATGACATTGAACTTCTCCAATGATTCCTTCCGCAGATCTAATCAATCTGTTTTCTGTGCATACCATCAGGGGAAATCCATGTGTATAACCTGCTTCTTATAAAAGATATTTGCTACGAATAAATAATTGGTTGTGCAGAATTCTATCATTCTATCCCTAGCTTAATTTTTGTCACCAAGTCCATGTTTCCAACTACTGATCCTTTTTCCTGGTTCCCAACTTTT
Organism: Elephantulus edwardii; assembly: GCF_000299155.1. Lineage (NCBI taxonomy): Eukaryota > Metazoa > Chordata > Mammalia > Macroscelidea > Macroscelididae > Elephantulus > Elephantulus edwardii. Next base: position 3,838,772 of record NW_006399908.1, on the reverse strand, counting down.
GCATTCCAGTCACCTATTATTATTGATGCATCTTGTTTACATGTTTGATCAACTTCCAACTGTGTAAGCTGATAGAAATCATCTATTTCTTCCTCTGGTTGTTGGTGCATAAATTTAAATGATAGTGGTTTTAACCATTCTCCTTTGTATGCATATGGATATTATTATCCTATCACTCACAACATTGTATTTCAAGACTAACCCCATTTTTTCCTCACCTTCTTATCTCTGGTGTAGTAGATCATATGATCGTCTGATTCAAAATGTCCCACACCAATCCATCTCATTTGGCAATACCTAATATGTCAATATTTACGCATTCCATTTCCTTCTTAACATGTACAGTTTTCCTATATTCATACTTCTCACATTCTATGTTCCAGTCATTAGTTTCTGCTTGCAACAATTCCTACTCCTTTGTGTTTCCAAAGTTGAGGGCTCAGTCAATCACCATATCTGTTATTCTACTCTACTGTGCTCTATTGTATATAGAGTTTTCAAAGGTCTGTTATATCTTGGAAGTGGATGGCCAATCCTTCTCCCTAGTCTGTCTTCATTTGAATGCTTAGCTTTTGAACAATATCTGACAGACAAGTATTTTAAAAAAAGGAACAGATGAGAGACACTTCCCCTCACAGAGATAATCAGTACATTCAATACATTCAGCCCAGCATGTGTGTCTTGTTCCTTCTCTTTTCCTGCTACATCAGCATCCCTTGCATTCCCACATACTCCGTCTAACACCTTCCTCCCCGCAGGAACCCCTTGACGTGATGGCTTAGGCCATGAGTCACTTCTGTGATGGCTTGCACCTTGCGATGCTACTGGTCTTTCACTCTGATTCCTGTCTCACATTTAGGAGGGTTTAAGTCCAGGTTCCAATGTGTGGCAATCCTTTATCAGAGAAACCTCTGAAAGCATGTTTTTTTGGTGGTTTTTAAGTGCCATCAAGTGTTCTGTGACTCATAGGGACCATATGACCAATGGATACAAATTCTGCCCTACCCTGTGCCATTTTCATCATCTCTGACATACTTGAACCCGTTTAACAGTCACTATGTCACTCCATCTTATTAAGGGTCTTCTCTTCTTTCCGTCTTTCTGTGTATGATAAACCTTTTCCAAGGACTGGCACATCTTAACAACATATCCAAAATATGTGAGATAAAGTTTCATTACCTTTGCCTCCAAGGAGCGCCCTGACAGCACCTTTTCCAAGACATATTTATTTGTGATCTTTTTGCAGTCCATGAGACGCTCAGCATTCTCCTCCAGTACCACAACTCAAAGGCATTTATAACTCTTCTCTCATCTTTAGTCACAGACCAACTTTCAGATGGACTTTGCAGCAAGTAATTGAAAAGATTGTGGTTTAGATTTTCTGAACTGTCTATAGGGTTTTCAAAGGATGGTTATTTCAGAAGTAGATGGCCAATTCTTCTTAGTCTCTTTTACTCTAGAAACTCTGATAAATCCTGTCCACATGGTTGAACTGCTTGTATTAAAATACTGGTGGCTGCAGCATAATAGCAGCCAGAAAGTTAACTTGGTATAATAAGCTGATAGACAAGTACTATACTCATAAGAACAAACTTTGAACAAACAAGTACAAATTACAAAAATAAGCAGCACCATGCAAGTTATTCTCTCACCCTCCGACACCCTTCCCCTGCCTCCAAAATACTATTGTAGCAATAAGTGCTGCATTCCTAATATCAGCAGGGCCTGACTGAGCCCCCTAACTTCTTCCAGCAAGGATAAATCAGACTCCAATCATTCTGGCTGTTGCTGTCCATTTGTTGGCAACGAACAGCGACACCCTGATGGGGGTAAGCATGATGGAGACACACCACTTTGGCAGCCGTTCAGAGAGTTGATCCAGCTCAATTGTATTGGGGGCTGCAGCACACTTATATAAGAACAAGTAAACAGAAAGACAGAATAGGGTGGGCTTGCAAACGTGGAACATGTGGATTGGTTAGGAGAACCTCAGCCTTGCACGGACCACTCCCAGCTCAACAGATGTGGCAGCCATCTTCCCAGGTGGTGAGCTTTCTCAAGCCAGTACGGCTAAACACAGGGGAGTTTTCTCTATGCCGTATTAAAGGCACTTATCCGGAGCTTAGGTGATCTGTCCTAGCCAGAGACCCTACCTTCTCCCCAACATTCCCTAACATCTGGCCACCTGTCCAAGTGCTCCTGGTAAAGACGGTGCTCTGGCAGACTTGGAAAAAGAGTTGTAAAAATCCATTAATAATTGAAGCACATAATGTAGAAAGTATGAATATAGGAAAATTGAAGTTGTAAAAAATAATTAAATGGAGCATATAAAGATTCATGTTCCGGGAACCTCAGCCACTTTGAATAATACAATCATATTGTCTACTGTGCTGGAAATGAAAAATTGAAGAAGAGTGTTGCGTACATTGTCAAAAAGAGAATTTCAAGATCAATTCCAGAGTATAAAACTGTGAGTGATAGGATATTATCAACATGCACACAAACAAATCTGTAGATATAACTGTTAATCAAACATACATACCAACTAATAAAGTTAAAAAAAGGAAATTGATGAACTCCACCAACTTTTGCAGTGGAAAATTAACCAAACATCCTGTCAAGATGCATTATGATAATTGGTAATTGGAATGGAAACGTTAGGAACAAAGTAAAAAGATTGGTAATTGGAAATTATAAACTTGGGAACAAAAATGAGGCTGGAGATCAAATTATTGAGTTTTATACATTCAATGACTTATTCCTAGGAAATAGTTTTAAGAAATATACACTTTTACACCAATGTTCATAGCATCATTATTCACCATGGCAAGAACATAAACATTGCCCAAATATCCAACGACAATTGAACTGATTGAGAAATTATGGTATATTTACACAACGGAATACTACACAGCACAGGAGCAATGCACAGGAGCAATGATTTTGTAAATCACTACCTAACTTGGGAGGGATTGGAGAGCATTAGGCTAAGTGAACTAACTCAGTTCTATAAGGACAAATACTGTATAAGACCGCTGTTGTAGAACGAATATGAGGATCCAGTGTGGGGGAGGAGGATGGGAGCAGAAGGGTGAGTATGGGTGGAGGTGGGGGGATTGGGGGTGGTCACAAAATTTGATAGGTGGAGGGAGGGATGGGTAAAAGAAATGGGAAAGATCCAGTGTGAAAAAGAATATATATTGACTTTGTAAGTAAACCAGTATAAAAAATAAAAATTTTAAATAAAAAAGATATACAGATAGCAATTAGAAATAAATATGGACTTTACCTGCTGGACTGCACAGGAACCAGATTCATTACATGTGTAGAAAGAACCCTTGGAAAAGGTCAACATGAGCAGTCAAAACTAAACCAGGTGCTGACCGTGGAATAGACCATCAATTATTCATGTGTGGGGGTTAAGCTGACCAAGGCAGGAGCTGCCTGAATTAAAAGAAGGCCTTCTGATAAAGATGTGGTTCCAGAAACAGGGAAGAAAAGAAAAGAAACAGTAAAATAACATCTTGAAGTCCAGTTAACATAGTTTACTACTTTATGTAATGAGAAACCTCTTAATAAAAGCTATGAGGGTGTACAAGTTGGGAGGACACTCAATCATGAGTTTCTCTGTGCTTGTTTCTTGACTAAGGAAAGTTGAGTGGTTCGTTTAGTCGCCTGGAACTTTTCTGCTTAAGAGAAGTGAAATAGATGGTGATCCCCTTGTCATACAGGAGGAACAGGGAACAGAACCACACAGGATGAAAAGCTAAAGAGTCAGACTTCTTTATCCCTGTAAGAAACAGTGCCAGTGAGCACTGCTGTGTGTAAGTAATTATTCATAAGGGGATCTTTAAAGACAAGGGAAAACATAACTAAAGGCCTGAGATTTTATACTATGACCCTTCCACGGCTCTTTATGGTCATCTCCTCATACTGTCTCATCATGCCACCGTATCTTGCTGCTTCATGTCGCCACCTCATATTTGACTCCTAGATGAGGTTTGTCCCTCCCTTAGAACTCCAGCCCCAAAACCTGGGGTGGGGGGAGTTCCCATGAAGTTCTCCTGCAGTTGGTGTTTCTTTGAGTGGTGGAGGTACTCTTTAACATTCTTTCTCCACTGCAAAGAAACTATCTTACTGTCTCATCAGTTCTTTTTGGGACAGTGTTTCTGTTGATTTTGCTCTATCTTTTTTTGATGCTTTATGGGTCATTCACTATATTGCCCATGTTGTTGTTGTCATATACCAGCAAGTTGGAACCAACCCATAGCTGGCCCTCAGCAGGTCTTCAGAGGCAGTTAATCGCCCAGGAGATTTCCCATCCTTCTCCCGTAGAGCAGCTGTTGGATTTGAACCACTTACCTTCAGAATTGCCGTGTAGCATCTTGCCACTAGGCCACCAGAGTTACATCCTGAAATCCCTGTTATGGTACTTCATGGAGTGTCAACAAGCCAAAACAAAGGGAAAACATGCTGAAGTAAAAGAGCTGAACAGAGACCCTAAAAAGATGTTTTTAAACTAAGTATAAGACTTTGTTTTTTAAGACTTTTCAAAGACAGCTTAAGAAAACAAAGCAAAGAGTTGTAATGGAATGTGCAGAGAGCTGGTATTGGAGAATAAAAAAAGAAAAAAAAAAGAACTAACTCAGCATTTTCTCTAGCTGAGAGAAAAACCTCAAGTAGCTCAGTCTTCCTAAATTTTAGTCATTTGCTAATTTTTAACAGTGAAGTTACGTTAGCTTCTTATTGCCTGATCAAATTGTTGTTTTGGTATAAATTTTGTTGTTGTTGTTGTTGTTCTTAGGTGCCTTCAAGTTGCCTGTGACTAATAGTGACCACGTATAACAGCCTCAGCCCTGCTCTATCCTGTGCCAATCTTATTGCTTATTGCTTCTGACACAACTATCCTCAGTCCCTGAATCAATCCATTTTATTGAGGGTCTTCCTCTCTTGTACTGTTCCTCCACCGTCCCAAGCATGATGTCCCTCTTCAAGGACTGGTCCTGTCTTGTAACATGTCCAAAGTTTATGTCAGACGAAGCTTCAGAATTCTTGCCTCCAAGGAGCAGCTTGGTTTCACCCTTTCTAGGATCAACCTGTTTGTTCTAGCTGTCAATGGTATATTCAATAGGATGCAATAAAATAGATTTCTCCTCTGGGAGAAATGTTTAGGGAAAATGTGAAGGGATCCTTATGGCATAGTGATTAATGCTCAGCCTAACCAAAAGGTGGTGAACCCACCAGCTGCTACCTAAGGGGGAAGATGGGACTTTGATAAAGACTACAGCCTTGGAAACCCGGAGACACAGTTCTCTGCCTTATAGGGTCACTTTGAGACAGACTGGACAGCCTAGGGGAAAGGAGTGCTTATGGAGATAAAATTGCTAGGATGCACTGGCCTGCCCAGTAATGGCTTCATCTTATTTCCTCTTGGGGTCTTCTTTTAGGTTGCAAGAAGTTAAAGACACAGCAGACCAGCAGACCGCATTTATTAGCATGCAGACTCAGCTGGAGCTCAACCTCAAGAATGAGGGCTCCTCCCACAACTGGCAGCCACTGACCAAAGTGACAAGTTTTGTTTCACAGGACTCGAGCCTAAACTGGTGAGTGTGCTACCGATTTCTCCACAACAGACCAATTGCTCAATCCTTGCAAACTTGTTCAGGGCTACAAGGTGGCATGTGCCACTCATTATATTGGGGTTTTTATCTGGTCCTCCATGAGATTATGTGGCTTGTGTTGGTGAGTTTACAATCACTGCTGCTTTTCCAAAGAGACAACCACAATCTACCCAAGCAGGGCCCTAATTATTGCTCTCACAGGTGGAGTCCAGTTTTACTTTTCTACAGATGCTAAGTTTAAGACCTTGTTCTCCTGTTCCATTAATTCATCCTCCTATTTTGAAACATTGCATGGTTTAAGAGAAGGGAATGCCTCAGGGTTGTATCTCTCTCCATACCTATTTAATCTGTATGTGAAGCTAACTATTGGAGAAGCTGGGCTCGACAAAGACAAATGTAGCACTAGGATCAGATTGAGACTTATCAATAACCTGTGTTATGCAGATGAGACAGCCTTGCTGGCTGAATGTGAGGAGGACTTGAAACACTTGTTGCCGAAGATCAAAGAATGCAGCCTTCAGTATGGATTGCATCTCAGTGTCAAGAAAGCAAAGATTCTTACTGCTGGACCAATAGGCAATATCATGATGGAGATTGAAATCGTCAACAACTTCATCTTACTTGGACCCACAATTAACACACTTAGTACCAGCAGTCAGAAATAAGGAGACACATTGCACTGGGGAAATCTATAGTTAAAGAACTCTCCAAATTATTGAGGTGTAGTGATGTCAGTTTGAAGATGAAGATATGTCTGATTGAGACCATGGTCTTTCCAATCACTTGCTATGCATTTGAGAGCTGGACAATGAATAAGGTAACAGAAGAAGCATTGAGGCTTCTGAACTGTGGATGTAGAGAATACTGAACATCCCATGGATGGCTAAAAGAACAAACAGAAATGTCTAGGAGAAAGTGCAGCTGGAGTACTTTTTAGAGGCAAGAATGATGAGGCTTTGCCTCACATACTTTGGGCATGTTGCTAGGAAGTGCTATTTCTTGGAGAAGGATACATTGCTGGAAAAGGTGGAGGGTGGGTGAAGAAGAGGAAGACCCTCAACCAGTTGGGTTGACATGGTGACTGCTGCAATGGACTATAGTGTATCAGGAAGTGTGAAGATGGCACAGGATACAACAGGCTTCAGATCTTTTGTTCATAGGGTCACTATGAGTCATACTTGACTCGACAGCACCTGACAAAAGTAACAAACATCTGTGTGATGTAGGAGCATTGCTAACTTTTTAGATCAAATCTTGTTAAATAAAATGGCCGTTTTATTTATTTATGGCTATATAACTAGCTCCTTATTGCTACAAATTGGCATTGTGGAGCAGAATGTAAAGGGTTAATATGTTTTTCTTTAAGAAATCTGAAGTGAAGTTGTATTGTTTGTGACATTCCTAGGTGAAAGAATCTGCCTTCTTCAAAATAACTCCTGTATTCAACATCAATACTGGGCCCACTACTGCTATGGAACTCCCAAAGACCAAGCCTGATAAGCATTGACAGGAAATGTTAGGCCAGTCAGTAGAAGGCAGAGTTTTCAAGTCATCCTAAAGTAGGGCATGATTTTGACCTCCTTCAAAGCCAGCCTCTGTACCAGACTTCCACACTATCAATAACAAGGGTGCTAGAAAGACCAGCCGACAATGTCCAGGGAACTGTATTGCCCCCATTCATGACAATCAGCATTTGACATTGTATCACCTAAACCCTGAGTTGCTATTAACGTGAAAGGTACTCAAGTTCTTATTTAATGCAAAAGTAGTTTTCTCAATCCTACCTTTTCTTTTTTTTTCCCTTCCTTCAGAAGATTCTTTTATTAAAACTGGGTGACATCAATAAGGGAACAGTACAAAAAAAATTTTACATTACCCCTACTGAAAATGTAAAGTTAAAAGTGTAAACATAAAAAAAGAATAAGTTCAGAACAAAAACTCTTGCTTCATGGCTTTTTGCAGAATTCACGACAGCTCTATCTTGAAGCCTCTTGTTTATGTGTATAAACATATTTATACATACAAACATGTCTTGTTTATATGTATAAATGTATGTTTATATTTCCAACAAAGTAAAGCAATGTACGTTCTTGGGACTATTCCAGACACATCCACACAGATATACTATTTTCCACAGTATATATGATTGTTAGAAATTTAACTCTTTATTATCTGTTATCAGTTAGTTTCTGTGTACTAATGCCATTATATTACATACTGAAGATATTTCTCTGGTACCAGTTCATGTAGATGCTCTAATCATCCACCACCAAAGGGGAAAAAAGGAACCATGAATCTCCAGAAATTTCAAGAACCAGGAATGTTGATAAAACTCCTAAAAGTTGTATGGATAACTGAATGAAACTATGTGTTGCCTGAAGTGCAAACTTGCTCCATCTCTAACTTGTAGAAGAAAGGAGAGTTTGTGAGAACTGATTGAACAGTTGTAGAAGGCATGAGAAAATGTATGTAAATCTGTGATTAAGTAAAGATAGTAAAAGTGTTTTTTAGAAGGAAAAGAAAGTGATTTAATCTTAAAATAGAAGACTTATTTTTATTTTCCAGAAAAAGTAAGTAAATAGAAAGTAAGAGTAACTATAAAGTAGGAGTGACTATAAAGTAAGAGTAATTAAGTAAAATGTAAGAAAAAGTGAATAAAAAGAGAATTTTACTTTCAGTAACAGTAGGATGTTCTCCATAGTCTTTAAAGTAAGAAAATTCAGGGAAATCAAGTTCACTCTTGGAAGTTTTTTATCTTAGTCCAAAATACTCTAAGAAAACATAAATTGACACAACTATTTTTGTTAAGATGTCTTTCTAACATGCTTTCTAAGTTTATATCTTTCAGACTATACTACTTCCAGTAGAAAATAATGTTAATACAAAGAGATACAAATAGTCTGGGCATGGAACTTCGAATGAGCTCCCAGATCTTCTGTGGACCTTAAATCAGCCTTAAATCACCCAAAGGAGTCTAAGTGGTGTTCTCAAACTATAACCCCTTCCAACAGGAAGTAGATAGAGGGATTGTTGTCCCTAGTCCCCTAGCAGCAGTCAGAGCTCCCATCCCAGAAGAAGTTGTAGGTCCCAGAGAAAGAAGAAACCTTCCACCTTCTTGCCTCACCAGGAAAAAAAAATTACCAGAGTAAATTCTTGTATTTTGTGTTTAAGGACACTCTTCTTGGATCATTGAGTTTAAACACTAATGTAGCAAAAAGAGCAGTCACTGACCCCTTAGTTATAAAGCATCTGTTTTGCCTAAATTCTGCCCCTTAGAGTGCTTAACCAAATACACACACTGTAAAAAGCAAATAATATATTGTGCTCCCTAAATCATCTGTAAAAGAATAACAAAAAGGTGTTAAGTCTAGGGGTTAAGCTGACCAAGACAGGAACTTCCTGGGTTAAAAGAAAAAGAATTTAAAACATATAATCGGGGGAGGGGAGGAGCCAAACAATCTGTCCTGGGATATTCAAAACTTTCACCTACTAGCACTGCCTTCTGATAAAGATGCGGTTATAGTAACAGTCAAGGTCTGCAAATAAGAAAATAAACAATTTTTTAAAAATCTGGAAGTCCAGTAACATATTTTACTACTTATGTAATGAGAAACCTCTTTTAAAAGCTATTAAGAATGTACAAGTCTGGAGGACACTCAACCATGAAGTCCTCTCCCCTTACATCTAAGGAAAATTGAGGATTTCATTCAATCATCCAACACTTATGTGCTGGACAGGCTAGTGTAGCACATAGTGACCCCAATGTGATTAGGAAGAGACATTCATGTGCAAGTTCAAATTAAAGTTGAAGGGGGGAAAAAAAGAAACAAGTTCACATGACCGTGAGTCTATACCACTTCAGTGTGTGTGTGTGTGTGTGTGTGAGAGAGAGAGAGAGAGAGACAGAGAGATTTGTATTTAGGATTAGCCAGCTGGACTCAGTTTAGATGATACCAATTTTGTTGGCAACATCCAAAGCAGCATAGTCAGGAGCAAGACAAACATAGGCCTTCTTCTCTCCATCAGGCCTAATCAAAGTTTTGACTTTAGTCATATCAATGTCATAGAGCTATTTCACAGCTTGTTTAATTACATGCTTTTTTGCCTTGACATCCACAATGAACACAAGTGTGCTGTTATCGTCTATCTTCTTCATGGTTGGCTTAGTGGTCAGGAGAAACTTGACGATGGCATAGTGGTCAAGCTTGTTTCTCCTGGAGGAATCTCAGTGTCTTAGGCCCCCAGAAAGTGCTGCTTCTTTTTATTTTATTTATTTATTTATTTTTTTGCCTGTGAATGCCCTTCAGAACTGCCTTTAATGCCTTTGTTTTCACTTCGGTTTTGAGAGGGGCAGAGGCTTCCTTCTTTGCTTTTGGAGCCATCTTCATGGAAAGGACCACTTGTATTTAAAAATCATCTCAACAGGTTTGAAGCATTGAAAAGGAAGGATTAAAGACTAGATGAATTGTGGAATGGCATCACAATATCACCCATGGGGAGAGAAAAAGGTCATTACAGAGACAGAGGAGGAAGAAAAGACCAAAATTGATGTCAGAAGAGACTGAAAATTATACTAGAACAAAAAGACGCCAAAACAAAGGGAAGAGATGCTGAAGTAAAAGGGATGAACAGACTATTTCAAAGGGCAGCTTGAGAAAACAAGGTTTCATAATGGAATACACAAGGAACTGGAATTGGAGAATGTAAAACCAAAAATTCACTCCACATTTTTTCCCAACTGAAAGAACTGAAAAACAAATTCAAGCCTCAAGTTGCAATACTGAAAGATACTATAGGGAAACTCTTAAATGATTGTAAAAATGCTCAAAAGAAGATAGAAAGAGTACATAGCATTACTACACACAAAAAGGAATTCAGTGACACAAAAATTTCAGGAAGTAGCATACGATTTTGGAAGCAGGAGTGGGATCCACTTCCATAAATAGCTTGCCTCTGGAAACCCTATGAACCTGGAGAAAGGAAGAAAGCCATGCAGGTGTCAAGGGCTCTTGTTCATAGGGTCGCTATGAGTCGCCAACGACTCAACGGCACTTAACAACAACAACAACAACAGTGTATGATAAAGACCCAGTGATGAAGGAAGAAGTTCAAGTTGCACTGAAGGCATTGGCAAAAAATAAAGCCTCTCAGTTGATGGGATAAAAATGGACATGTTTTAAGTACCAGCTGCAGCCCTAGATGTGCTCACCAGTGTGTGCCAGGACAATTTCAGACAGCTATCTGGCCATCTCACTGGAAGAAATCCGTGTTTGTTACCATTCCCAAGAAAGGTGATCCAATAGAAAGTAGTAATTACAGAATAATATCAGATGCGAGAAAAATATTGCTAAAGATCACCCAAACCAGCTAGAACAGTACATTAACAGAGACAGCAAAAGAGAGGAAGACCCTCAACAAGATGGATTTATATAGAGTCTATGGTAATGAGCTTAAATGTGTGAAGGATTTATAAGGACGGCACAGAATAGGTCAGAGTTCAGATCTGTTGTTCATAAGGGTACTATGAGTCATACATGACTTGACAGCAATTAGCAACAGCAACAACAATTGTTTGAGTCAGGTGTACCTTAGTCTTCAAAACGACATTGTAATCTGAAACTTTGGAGGTCTCTGACAGCCAACTTTCCAAATGCAATATGTCTTTTGATTTCCTGATTGCTAGTGCCAAGGATACTGACTGTGAATCCAAACATGGTGAAATCATTGACAATTTCTGTCTCTTCTTTATCATGATATTGACTATTGATCCTGTGGTGAGGATTTTTCTTTTCTTGATGTTGAGATGTAACTTATATTGAAGATTGTAGGTTTTGATCCTCTGCAGAAAGGCTGTGTCCTTGGGATGAATCTGAAAATTTGTCAATAACCTGGAAGAATCTTCCTCCAATTTTGATGCTACTTTCTTCTTCATATAGTCCAGCTTCTCAAATGCAGATTTGTTCTGCATAGAAATTAAAGAGTTATGGAGAAAATAAAGCAGCCCTGATGCACATCTTTTCTGATTTAAACTATACATTCTTCCTTTGCTCTGTTCATACAACTGCTTCTTGGTCTAGGTATAGATTTCACAAGGGTACAATTAAGTGTTCTAGGATTCCCAATATTTTCAATGTCAGCCATAATTTGTTATGATAGCAAATTCCACTGCTAGTCCAAAGACTGCATATCTTTGGCCTTTCAAATACACCGAAGGCTTTATGGGAGAAAGATAAGCATTCTCCTTCTGTTGTGATTTACAGCCTCAAAAAAACCAATGGAGGGTCTCTACAAATTAGAACTGATGAGTTGGCAGCAAGTTTCAGTTTGAGTTTTAAATCACAACAGATGACTATTGATCGTCTTGCAAGTAGTTACTGGTGGATTTAAATTAACGGAGTCCTGAAGCATAGTATGGACTAGCAACCAGAATACCCATGCTTTGATCTTCTATTGTGTTGTAGGTGCCCAAGAGTTAACTACAACTCATGAACAGATTGAAATTTTTCCCTAACTTGAGCCATCCTCACAATGCCATGTTCAAGCCCATTTGTGCAGTCACTGTACCAATCTATCCCCTTGAGGGTTTTCCTCTCTTTTGTTGCCTTTCCTCTTTCATCAGCATGATGTCGTATTCCAGTGACTGGCCCTCCTAACAATATGACCAAAGTACGTGAGACAAAGTTTTACCAAACTTGCCTCTA
>NW_006399908.1:3822104-3824950 GCF_000299155.1 Elephantulus edwardii | reverse complement strand
ATTCATCTATTTTATCCTTTCCTCATTGTAGATTTTTCAGGATACTTGGAAGACTGTTTATGTTGTGGATTAGGACTTCTAGAGTTCTTCCAAGCTTTTCTTTAATGAAATGTATAGTCCTTGGTTTTAGTCCTAGGTCCATGATCCATTTTGAGTTGGTTTTTGTGTATGGAGTGAGGTGTGGATCTTGCTTGCGTTTTCTACATGTAATTTTCCAATTTTGCCAGCACCATTTATTAAAAAAGTTGTCATTTCCCCACTTAACTGATATCATCTCTTTGCCAAAAATCAATTGACCATAGGTAGATGGGCTGATTTCTGGATTTTCTATTTTTCCATTGATCTATGTGTCTGTCATTATACCAGTACCACACTATCTTGACCACCACAGCAGTGTAGTAAGATTTGAAATCAGGGAGTGAGATGCCTCCTACCTTATTTCTCTTTTAAAGGAGTACTTTTCCATTCCAAATGAAATTGGAAATTGCCTTTTCCATCTCATTGAAGAATGGAATTGGTATTTGTATTGGGATTGCATCAAATGTGCAAATTGCCTTTGGTAGTGTTGTCATTTTCACAATATTGGGTCTTTCTGTCCATAAGCAAGAAATATTCTTCCACTTCTCCAAGTCTCTTTTTGTTTCTTGTAGTAATGTTTTGTAATTTTCTTTAAATAGATCCTTTATGCTTCTGGTTAGATTTACTCCCAGGTATTTAATCTTGTGATTAGCAATTGTGAAGGGTATTGTTTTTCTAAGCTCCAGTTCTGTTTTCTCTTTGTCACTGTAGAGAAATCCAATTGATTTTTGTATGTTGATCTTGTATCCTGCCACTTTGTTGGATTGGTCAACTATGTCCAATAGTTTACTTACTGAGTTGATAGGGTTTTCTAAGTATACTATCATATCATCTGCACAGAGAGATAATTTCACTTCCTCTTTGCCAATTTGGATACCTCTTATTTCCTTGTCTTCTGGTGGTTTCTTTTTATAGGGGTTTTAGAGAGGACTCTTGCTCAGAATTTGGGGCTTTTAAGTAACTTAGGTTTGAGCTTTTGTGATCAGACCTAGATCCTGATCATGATCCATGTCTGATCTGGTCTTTGATCTGGTTGTCTTAGATGTTATCAGATTTCTCAAGAAGTGATCAGGCCTAGGGTCAACTGCTACATTCTTCCTCGATTCCAGGTCCTTAAAGGAATATGATAATGAGGGGTGAAGTTTTCTCCAGCTACTTCCTGCTGAATTGGGGCATGGCATGGCAGGAAGGGTGCTGGTGTTGATTTTCTGTAAGGTCTGAAGGAGGAGCAACTTTTTCACATGTTCTTGGGCAGTTGCTCAGGTGATGGTAGTTTGGTGGTTTATTACAAATTTCTGAAAGAAATTTATAAAATAGGGAGCAAGAGTTATAAAAAAGAAGAAGGAATAGTTAGAATGGGGAGTAGTCAAGTGGGGATTCCTGATTGCCACTAGGTCCCTGATTGTCTATTTAGGGTGTTAAACAACCTCAATCTTTTCTCCACCTATCATGGTGTTACCTATTTGCCTAGTTGTGAGGATTTTCGTTTCCTTGATTTTGAGGTATAATCAATACTGAAGGCTATAGTCTTTGATCTTATTAGTATGTACAGGCAAAGTTATTTATGTCATCTGAAAAATGTAGCTTGTTGATGAGTCTCCAATCCTGAAGTTACATTCTTCTTCATTTAGTCTGGTTTCTCAAATTATTTGCCCAGCATATATATTAAAGGTGAAAAAATACAAACTTGATGTATATTTTTTCATTATTTTAATATGCTTAGTATCTGTGAAGTAAAAAGTAAAATAAAGGAATATATTATCAGCTCTCAGACAAGGTGCCCCAGCCCCAGGCCAGAGGGAGGCAGTGGGGATGTGAAGTCCTACACAAGAAAGCTACAACAAAGGTTTTATGGGGTGGGGAGGAGGGAAGTTAATCTATTCAGTGCTTAGCTCTCTGTGGAGGATGCTAATTAGAAGCCCTCTGCCCTCTGCCAATTCCCATGTATGGAGCTGCTCAGGACCCCTAGGTGGGTTGTGTCATAGTTGACGTTAAGTAGAATGTGGCCAGTGGTTATGCTTTCTTCTGATTGGCTATAGCCATCTTATACCAGGCTGATTGGAATGTCTCCCAAGAAGTGCTTCTGAGCAGAATGCTGCCCAGCTTCCTGGGGGCCTTTCAGTATCATCTTGTTCTGTCCTTATATTAAACTCAACAAAACAACTCATTGTCATCAGATTGGAATGAACTCATACCTGACACTCCAATGGGTTTCCTGAAGCTGTAAATCACACAAGAGAAAACACTTCCTATGAGCAGTCAGTGAATTTAAACCATACACTTTTGAGTTGACATCACAATTCTTTATCCACAAGATCACCAGAGCAATTAGTAAATGAAAATAAATTTGGACAATTCAACTGTGAGTTAAAAGTGATGCATCTAATTCTTTTATTTATTGGCACTTTGACTTATTGATCAAAGTGGAAAATATTGATTATATAAAATTTGTTCTTGTTGTTGATTACTTTCAAGTTGAGAATGGCTCATAGTGACCCTAGGAACAAAAGGCCTGAAGCACCGCTACAGCTATCTATATTTATCAAAGTTCTTAAGAGTTTTTGGAGGCATGTTATGATGCCATAGAGTTTTTGGAGGCATATGGTTTAGGAAGTGGATGCCACTATGGGGAAAATAATAGAAATGAATGACCTAAGGGACAATTGCAGAGGAATGCTGTTGTTGTTGTTGTGATGTGCTGTCGAGTCGCTTGCAACTCATAGCGACCATATGTACAACAGCCCTAAACTCCGCTCTGTCCTGTGCCA
>NW_006399908.1:3817938-3820529 GCF_000299155.1 Elephantulus edwardii | reverse complement strand
TTGAGCTTAAGATATGCTGAGCGAGTTCGGCCCTTTTGATTTTCTGACTCCAACTCCTTGCACATTTCATTGTAATATTTTGCTTTGTCATCCTGCTACAAAATGCTACAAAAGAAATTCTCTCCAGGGTTGCTGACACACACCATATCCTAGCTTTGGGAAAGCCAGCTCTTCTTGTCCCTTTGAATCACTCAATGTTTAAGAGTTAATAAACAAATTTTGCCATTTCCTGAACTTAGGAAATCTAAATATATCCCCCCCCCCTTTTTTAGCTGATTCTGTTAAAACTGCTCGTTGGGTGAAACCAAACCAAAAACATCCTGCTAAAAATTTAATTTCTGTATCCTTCTTTTTTTCTAAAGCTCTATAAATGAGACGTAAAAAAAAAAAAATACCAGAGGGGGAAAAAAGAAAATTGATCTAGGCTCTTGGTTTCAAACACAAAGTTCAAGTACTTTGCGTATCAAAATGACACTTAAGGGAGGAGGCCTGGAGATCTAAGTAATAGCTCCCAGCTAAAAAACAAAGTAGAGTAGAGTGAGTTTTGAATGGGTCATTGAGTTTCTAGCCTAGGGCAAGTCACTCTACCTTTAGAGAAACCTTTGCTTCTAAAAGTGCTTTCATAAATAGCTTTAGAAATTTGTAATAAAGGCTATATCTACTTGCAAAATTTTTGTAGTAAAATAGTTACAGAAAATAGATATTTGTATTGCATCCCACTTCAGGCACTTGACACTGCAACAAGCAAGAATGCAATTTCTTGGAAAAAACCTAACATTTGTTAAATAATATTTTTAAGAAGAGAATATCCTATTTGTGTGGGGCCCAGTTTTGAGGAAAGTCTCTTATCAAGTTTAAAACCTAGCTCCCTTCCATTAGCATAATAAGAGGTCCTCTTGACCTTGTATCAGGAATGACCTTTTCAAGAAATGACAATGGAAATTTTGACAGTTCAAACTTTAACTGGGTTCCTCTTAGCTTTGCTCTCAATCACAGACTTTCTTATTTCCTATCTCCTTTCTCTATTTGCTTGATATGCTGAATTAAGAAAGCCATCTGAAACCCTCATTGCAAGACCAAAGAACACTGCCTAAATGAGTAGGTCAGACACCTCCAGGTTCTATCTTGTTGTTGTTGTTGTGTACTCTAGAGTCAGAACCAACCCACAGCTGACCCTCCAGATAGTTTCCAGAGGCAGTTAATCACAAGGGAGAAGATTGCCCATCCTTCTCCCATGGAGCATCTGTTAATCTCAAAGCATGTGCCTTCAGGACTGTAGCAGAGCTTCTTAACCACCAGAGCTTCCTAGGTTTTAACAACTTTTAAATCTGCTAAAATGGAGTAAGTGTCATGTGAGTGACTCCTGTGTAAATTTATACAGAACATCCATCTTGAAAAGGGTATATTCAATGATGACCAAGAGCCACATGTGGAAACAATCACCTTTGTTAACATTTTTTTCATTGAAAATGAAAGTTTACAGAGAACTTGGACTTTATTCATTCATTGTTTCACATTTTCCTCCCTGCCCCTCCTCCCCCTCCTTTTGCTTTTCTCTTTGGGAAAATAAAATTCTTTCATTGTTATACAGTCCCGTCCCCCCACCACCCCCAACACACACCAGTCCACGTTACAATGCAGCTCTTAATCTGGACTCACGTCTTGCCAGTAATACCTAATCACATATTCTTTTTATATAGTTTTCTCCCTAGTGTCTTTCAATTCTGTGTCCATTATTTACCCCCTCTTTTCTTAGTTTCCTCCAAGCCCCATGTTAACCCTGTTTTATAACAGTGGCATTGTGTAGCATTTGTCCTTTTGTAACTGAGATATTTCACTCAGCATAATGCCCTCCATGGTTACCCATTTTGTATATTTCATGAGTTCCTTGTTTTTCAAAGCTGCATAATATTCTATTGGGTGAATATATTATAGCTTCTCTATCCAATCTTTCATTGATGGACACTTAGGTTGTTCTCAACTCTTTGCTATTGAGAACAAAGCAGCAATAAACATGGGTGTGCACATATCTGCTTGGGTGGCAGTTATGGTTTCTTTAGGGCATATTCCCAGTAGTGGAATTGCTGAGTCAAATGATTTTTCTATTTCCAACCTTTTGAGAAAGCACCATACTGCCTTCCATTGTGGTTGTGCCATTTTATATTCCCACCAACAGTGAATAAGGGTTCCATTTTCTCTACAACCTCGCCAACATTTGTTGTTTGCTGCTCTGTTGAATTTTGCTATTTTTACTGGGGTGAGATGGTATCTCATAGTTGCTTTGATTTTCATCTCTCTTAGAGGGAGGGATTTTTAGCATTTCTTCATGTGCTTATTTGCCATCAGGATGTCATCTTTGGTTAAATGGAGATGGTCATCTTTAAAGGGATACACACCAGTTTTGAAATTGGCTGAATCATGCATGTTTGTGGCCATTTTCTCATCCTCCTCACAAGACAGAGAAAGTATTTCCAGTGGCAGCCATATTGAAAGAATAACTTCTCCAAAGTGCATGGAACATTCTCTAGAATAGATCACATTCTAGGTCACAAGGCAAGCATCAGTAGATTCAAAAACGTAGAAATAATACA
>NW_006399908.1:3807118-3813248 GCF_000299155.1 Elephantulus edwardii | reverse complement strand
GATGTCATGCTTAGGAAGGTGGAGGGACAGTGCAGGAGAGGAAGACCCTCGATGAGATGGATTGATTTAGTGACTGGGGTAATGGGGGTAGGTGTGTTGGAGATGGTGAGATTGGCACAGGATAGGGCAACATTTAGGGCTGTTGTACCTAGGGCCACTATGAGTCCCGGGCAACTCAATGGCACGTAATAACAACAGGTTAACTCATAAAACCCAGCCTTCTCCTGAATAAACATGACATCCTATCCCCACCTTCAGAGCCTTTAAAGAATCCCCTCCGTTCATTGTGTCATAAGCCAATAGTGCCTAGTCTCTTGGTGTCTCCCTTGGCAAAGTACTTTTTCTGGTAAACCTCTCTCTTTGCTTTTGTAGATCAGCCTGGGTTCCTATTTTGCTTTTCTTACTTCACAGGAGGAACCCAAATTTAAGGAGTGCCCTGAAGCATTTTCTTGGCCACTACATTTAGCAAGTAGTCCAGCTACAATATACCATTTCAAAGAGATGGATGCCTACTGCATTCTTAGATTGAAAAAAATACTGAAAACTTGGAAGCAAAAATCCTCTCAGATATTCAAGGGCAAATTTTTAGGTCAGAAAGCCTGATCTTTTGTTTCTGAGATTAAGGATTATGATTGTCAGTGAAGATTTACACACTTTATATACTAGAGGTACCCTTCTATGTAATTTTTTCTCTTTTCCTTCACCTTTTTGTCCTTAAATCTAACACTTCTGATCACAACTGTCCTCTTTGGATCTTTCGATCTGTTTCTACCACAAAAGAAATAAAAAGTTTCTTTTCATCTTTGCCAAACCAGTTTCCAATTGAACACTGTCTAGTAATTTTTAACCACATAAGGGGGGAATAAAACAACAAACAAATCCAAACCAAAAACCACTGTTAGTAAGCTGATTCTGACCATAGCGCACCTACAGGACAGAACTGCCCCATAGGGTTTGTTCTTGTCCTTAGTAGTAGTACCTCTCACAGAGACTGTATCTGAACCCTGCCCTAAGCTGTGCCATCCTCACCATCTCTGATACACTCAAGCCTTTGCTTCCATCATTGAGTCAGTTCATCTCATTGGAAGTCTTTCTTTCGCTGACCCTCCAACCCACACCTGACCCTCCAGCGGGTTTTCGGAGGCAACTAATTCCACAGTCTTGGAGAGCAGCTGGTGGATTCAAACTGCATACCTTTGTGTTGGTGGCAAAATTCCTTACCACTAAGCCATCAGAGCTCCCTTCAATCAGCTTTACAAAGTTGTAAATCTCTATATCAGTTGACTGACTTATGGAAGATATACAGAGGACTGACTGGCAGTTCAAATCACTGACTAATATTTAGCCACCAGGACACCGTTAAGTGCCTCACTGATGTGTTTTATGAAAATACTAATTATGAAGGTTACTAAGCAAGGTCACCTTAATGAGATGACACAGAAGTATCCCTCTATCTCCTTAACAAAAGGCATATTCTAGTAGAACCAAGACTAATATGTGAACATAGCTTTTCACCAATCATGTTACTGCTAATCTTATACAAACTTTATTATACTTTGTATGTGATTTCCTACTTCAAATCCTAATGATGCTGTTGTTGTTGTTATGTGCTGCGACTCATATTGACCCTATGTACAACAACTCTAAAGCCTGCCCCATCCTGAGCCATTCTTACCGACTCTGACACGTCTAATCTGCTTGCCCTGATTATTGTGTCAATCCATATCATCTGCGGTCTTCCATTCCTTGTCGGTCCCTCCATCCTCCCAAGCATGGTGTCCTTTTCCAAGCAATGGTCCCTTCTGGTCACATGCCAAAATTATGTGAGATGAAGCTTCAAAATCTTACCTTCAAGGAGAAACTTGGTTTTACTCTCTCAAAGATAAACCTATTTGTTTTCCAGGTGGTCTGTGGTATGTTCAAGACTCTTCTCCAGGACCACAACTGAAAGGCATCAATTCTCCTCAGTCATCCTTAATCACTGTCTAACTCTCTGATGCATAGCATGATTGTGTATTTAGTATTGATTGTGTATTTAGGCAATAGGACAACTTCAATCTTTTCTCTATCTAGTATGATGCTGTCTGTTGGCCCAGTGGTGAGCATTTTTTGTTTTCTGAATGATGAGATATAATTCATATGAGACTTTAGTCTTTGACCTTCTGTAGCAAGTGCTTCAAGTTATTTTCACTTTCAGCAACCAAATTTATGTTATCTGCATAATGTAGGTTGTTGTTGAATCTTCCTCCAATCATTATGCCACATCTCTCTTTATCAAGACCAGCTTCTCGAATGACTTTCTTTCAGCATATAAATTGAACAGGTTTAGAGAAAGTTAAAGACTTGAGACACACTTTTCTTGATTTTAAGCCATTCCGTGTTCCCTTTCTCTTTTTAAACAGCAGCTCCTTACTCTAAGTACAGGTTTTGTATAAGCATAATTTAGTTCTGGGGCTTCCATTCTTCTCAATGTGGGCCATAGTTTTTTGTGATCCACACAGTCAAATGCCTTTTGCAGAGTCCATGATATACAAATAGATAGTCTTCTGTTATTTTCTGCTTTTAGCAAAGATCCATCCAACATTAGCTATGAAATCACAGTTCCTTCTAAATCAACTTGAACTTCAGGCAGTTTTCTGCTAATGTACTGGCAGGTCTTTGTTGATGTACTCTTCTAGCAGGTTTGGATGATCTTCAGCATCATTGTATGGGCACGTGATATTAATGATATTGTTCAATAATGCCACATTCTGTTGGATCACCTTCCTTGGGGATGGGAATACATACGGATTTCTTCCAGTCAGAAAGCCAGGTATCTGTCTTCCAATTGTCATGTTCTTGTTGTTAATGTTGTTGTGTTAAACACAACTCTTAGTGACCCTATGAATAAAAGATTCTAACCCTGTGCTATAGCTATTGTAGTTTCTCTAAGTTCATAGAATTTCCAGAGGCATTTGGCTTAAGAAGTGGATGCTGCTCCTGCTTCCAAGCCTGTCTTAATCTGGGAGCTCCACCAAACACTGGTAACCATGTGTAACCATTATGACATTTGACACACCAGTGGTCCAGTGTTCAGTACACAGCAATCTCTAGTCTCCTCAGTACAGCAAATAGAGCAGTTTTAAATCACTTAAGAGAATGTTTATTTCAAACACAAATTAACACCAGGCCCTCAGGACCAACCGAATATTTTTTAAAAACCCAGGCCCGCATACCAGGCCCTCCTTGGCTCCAACAAGAGGCCCTAGCCAAACAGCGCATGGCCAGCCAAAACCATTCAATCCAATCAGCTCAAACAGAATTGTGAACAAAATAAAACTGGCCAAGCAACTGTCATAATATCTATTGTGAACAAAATAAAACTGGCCAAGCAACTGTCATAATATCTAATAATTTTTATGGAATCCGCATTTGTGAGTCCATGGAATTGAGGTGGCCCATCCAGGACATTGATGCGGTGAATGAAAAAGACCTTTAGAAATCTGAGCTTTGAGCAGACTGAAAAACCAGAATAAACTCCCTGTCCTTACAGTAATTCCAACTCATAGCAATACTCTATGAGGTTTTTGAGGCTGAACATCTTGAAAGGAGACTGTCTATCTTTTTTTTCATCAAGGGGCAGACATTCCACACATTCAGAATTACTTTTAGGTCAAACCTTACAGTAGATTCTACAACATATTGCCATCTAGTTGACTCTGACTCTTGGTCAACTCTCCATTAGGTGTCTGAGGTTGTAAATTATAATGGAAAGAGACTTCCAGGATCTCACTAGGAGCTGTGTTTTAAGCTGTGCTGCAGTCCTGAAGGTATATTACAGGTACATAATTCAGATCAACCAGATGCTCCACAGAATGAAGACGGACAATCTCCTCCTGTGTGATTACCTCTGAAAACATGCAGGAAGCTCAGCTAAGAGTCAGTTCTGACTCAATGGTATGAAACAACATTGTTGTTGTGTGCCTTTGAGTCAAAACTGATCCATAGCTGAGCCTCCAGTGAGTTTTCAGGGACAGTAAATCACATGGGAAGTGATTGTCCATCTTTCTTCTGTGGAGCATGTGGTTGATTTGAACCATGTGCCTTCAGGATTGTAGCACAGCTTCTTACAACTAGGCCACATCAGATGGGAGGAAGATTGAAGCTGTCAACAAATTTTTCTTGCTTGAATCCACAGTCAACACCCTTGGTACCAGCAGTCAGGAGATCAGGAGACATATAGCATTGGAAAAGGTGGCTATCAAAGATTTCTCTAAAGTCCTAAAGAGCAATGATGTCAGCTTAAAGACTAAGGTGCACCTGATTCAAGACACCTGATCCAATCAACTGCTGTGCATCTAAAGACTTGGCAATGAATAATAAAGAAAGGAAAAGAACTGACACATTTAAGTAGTGGTGTTGGAGAAGAGTGCTGAATATCCTATGGACTGTCAAAAGAACAACCACATATGTCTTGGAGAAAGTGTAGCCGGAGTGTTCATCAGAGGAAAGATGGTGAAGCTCCATCTCACATATTTTGGACATGTTAGAAGAAGCTATTTCTCGGAAAGAATCATCATGCTTGGAAAAATTAGCAAAGGAGAGGAAGCTCCTCCAGGAAATGGACTGATATAGTGTCTGCAGTATGGACTCAAGTATGTTGAGGATGGTAAGGTTGTCAATGCTGTTAAATGTCCATTGTTCAAAGTGGGTCCCCTATCCATTGACTTACTTTGCCACGTGAGTGGGTGGAAATATGGAAATAGGGTGTGTTAGCCTGTTCACAGAGGGATTGGCTAGCCTAGCTATTAAATTGAGTAGATCCAGCAGCGGAATTCAAGAACCTCACCACCAGAAAAAAAGAAGCAGCAAGGGATGTAACACATCTCTCAGGAACAGAGATTCTTGTGCCAGCTGGACTAGGGAACAAGAACCATAGCAGCCACAGCAGAGAAATAGAGAATTCACATGAGATGGAACAAACTTGGGATAGCGATGCTTTTGCCCCAAAGCTAAGAGCCTTTTGCTCAAGTTTGTTGAAGGACTGTGGGGAAGGAAGGGAGTGGAGAAGAGCCATAATTGTCAGAACTGAGAGCTTTGAAACATTGGCCTAAAGCCACAAGGCTCAAGGCTGAGGCTTATGAGCACATTTCAGAAGGTATACAGACTGTATTCTTCAACTAGCCTGAATTATAAACTTTTGACTTCCTTAATATGGTCCTGTGTGATTTGTAATCTGGTTCATTAGATTTTAGACCCTGTAAAGCAGTAAGATTGGTGTTGGGATGAGTAGAAAGAGGTGTGGAAGCTTGGGGGAACATGTCTGGCCTCCTGAGAATTGGTTTGTGTTGTTGATAAAGACAGTTCCCCTTTGTGTGGTTGATAAAGGTCTGATATGGTGTTCCCCATGCAGCCCTTGCTCTTTTTACGTTGGTATAGGATAAGACAGAGTTCAGGTCTATTGTTTAAATTGTTGTTATGAGTGATAATTGATTCTATGGCACTTAATAACAACTGTGGTCGGAGAAAATGGGCATTCTCCTCCCATGTGACATACTGTCTCTGAAAATGCACGAGAAGGTTCGCTATGAGTCAAGTGAAACTCAGTGGTACACTATAATAAAAGGGGAAAAGACTTCAAATTAAAAACTATCTTACAGAGACCCTTTCTTGAGTCGTAAATAAGACAAATTATGATCATATACCCAGTACAAGAGGTCTATGGAATACACTAAGAGCCATATATTTATATGCAATCGAGATCAAAGGAAATCATAACAAGATCATGATTAGTGACAGATCAATTCATTATTGACACAGAAGGGACTGCAGAAGTGAAGAAGAATGATAATTATATTAAGTGCAAAATTTGCAGGTTAAAAATAGCTACAGGGCTGGCTAATTTCGGTCAATCATTAAGGACAAGTCAAGGTGAGTTCTTCGTGGAAGAAATATGTGCCCAAAGAAGTAAATCAATTCTTTGCAAGACATCTTCCTGCAAACCAGTTCATCTACTTTCAATAATTTTCTTTCTGAAGGCAAACTGGGCTTCCCAGATGATCCAAAGTATAATCACATTGGTATCTGAACACAGGTCAACACTTAAAATGGAGTTAGGATTTTTGGATTGCAGTCTTCCAAGAAAAAAAAA
>NW_006399908.1:3759921-3805068 GCF_000299155.1 Elephantulus edwardii | reverse complement strand
TAGCTGAAATATATCAATTGGTATACCATCTATTCCTGGGGCCTTATTTTTTGCTATTTCCTTCAAAGCAGCTTGAACCTCTGCCTTCATCACCATTACCCTTTATATATTGTTTTTAGGTATCGCCCAGTCAGAACCAACCAGAGCCTCCAGAACCCTCCAGTGGGTTTTCAGAGGCAGTCTATCACACGAGAAGAGCTTGTCCATTTTTCTCCTGTGAAACAGCTGCTGGATTTGAACCACATGTCTTCGGGTTGGCAGCAAGGCTCCTTACTACTAGACCACCAGTTCTGCTATAACAGAAGTACCCCAAGTAGGCAGCTTTGTTGTTAGGTGCCGTCAAGTTGACCGTGGCCCACAGCGACCTATGAATAACAAACTGGCACCTGACTTTACCCTGCTCCATCCGCAGAGTCTCCTCCACTCGGGAGCCCCTTGTTATAGTCACCGCGCCAATCCAGCCTGTTGAGGGTCTGCCCATCATCCAACCTAACCGGCTTGATGTCTTTTCCCAAGAACTGGCCCTTCCTGACAACATGTCCAAATATATGTGACCTTTCACCATTCCTCCCTGGACAAAGTACCATGGATACCCTCTTCTAAGACGGTTTATTTGTTCTTTTGGTAACACAGAAGCACTCTTTCAGGATATTCAGTACTTTTCACCAACACCCGGGTAGCTCTAGTGGTCTCGTGGTAAGTAGTTGTACTGCCAGCTTGAAGGCACAAAGTTTGAATCCACCAGTTGCTCTGTAGGAGGAAGACAGGCAAGCTCGTTTCATGCGATTATTATACTGTTTCTGAATTCTCACTGCAGCGTCAGGTATTATTTGGCTTCATTTCAATTGTACAGAACAACTTCACTAACACCAAAAGTTAAACATATTTATTCATTCATGTTCCTTATTCGTTGTCCAAGATTCAGGTGCGTAGGAAACAATTGAAAATATCATTAATTACATCAAGAGCACCTCAGTCTTTTGCTCTTTAGCACTTTGGAGAGTCCTTGATAGCAAATTTCCCCAGTGCAACATATCTTCTGTTCTCTTGACTGCTGCATCCATAGGGGGTGATGAGACACTCCAATAAAATGACAGCTGCAATATTTTCTCCATCTTTCATGATATTGTCCAGTGGTGAGGATTTGTATTTTCTTGATGTTAAAATGCAATCCATATTGAAGTTTATGGCATTTGATCTTCTTCAGTAATTTCTTCAAGTCTTCTTCACTTCTGCGACCAAGTTTGTGCCATCTGCATAATGCCTCTTGCTGATGAATCTTCCTGTAGCCTAGTGGTCACATTCTTCTTCAGATTCCGACTTCTCCAGGACTTGCTCAGGATGCATATTGAACAGATATGGAGAAGAGCACAACTCTGATTCGCACCTTTCATAACTGAAAATTCTGAGCTGTTCCCTTGTTCTATTTAGACGATTACTTCTCTTTCTACGTTTAGGTTTCTAATGAGGACAATTAAGTGTTCTGGGATTTCCATTCTTCTCAACGTTATCCATAATTTGTTATGAACCACACAGTCAATGCGTTTGCACATTCATTAAAACACACATAAAATGATGGGCAGCCTTAGCAATTTCTACACAGTTAAAAAGTTTGAAGTTTCAATTCAGGCTGCTGGATCTCAGGGACAGTGATGCACTAATCTAGAGGGAGCCAACGATGGAAAAGCAGCACTTCTCTGGCACTTATAACCTCTGACGGCTCTGCAGGAGAAAGATGGGTAATCTCCTCCTGTTGGATTTACAGGCTCCGAAAACCTGCTGCAGGAAAGCCCTCATCTCTTTGGATTCTCAGTTATTTCACTCATTCAAATCTGATCAGCCTCAAAGCCCCTCCAGGGCATTTCATAGGAGGCATTTTCCCATCCTTCTCCTGAGGAGCCCGTTGTTAGATTTGAATCACTAGAGAAGCAAGGCCTTTGGGTCAAGTTACACCACCAAAGCTCTTTTTGTTTGCTTAGGGTCAATGCCCTGGTTTCAGTCTCCCTTTGCCTAGACAAAGAATTGAATTGAGTGGGAGATAACAAGAACAGCCATCAGTGAATCAGTGAATGCCCTGATCTTGGCCGGGCTCAACCCTCCTTAGGTTGTTTTTCCAGCTCTAAATGAGCCCTTGTTTGAACATGCAGCTGAGAGGAAAGGAGAGAAGACAGCAGTGAAGGTAAATGTAAAGACAGTTTTACTAGAGAAGATACATCCCAAGAGCAAGATGGATCATTTCTTTGAAAGTAAAATGGAGACTAGACTTGCGTGGCGCATGAATCATTGGTTAAAGCTGCCTTGATTTGGTTATAGCTGGCTTGATTCCTTGTTTGAACATGCTTCAGGACTTGGAATCAACAGAAAGTTGTTGTTATGTGTCTTTGGGTCACCTGTGACTCACAGCAACTCTATGCACAACAGCCCTAAACCCTGCTCTGCCCTGTGCCAATCTCACTGTCTCTGACACACCAACCCCCATTACCCCAGTCACTGAATCAATCCACCTCATCCAGGGACTTCCTCTCCTGCACTGCCCCTCCACTCTCCCAAGCATGACGTCCTCTGCAAGAACTGGACTCCTTGCAACATGCCCAAAGTATTTCAGAACAAGCTTCAGAATCCTTGCCTCCAAGGAGCAGCCTGGCTTCACCCTCTCTAAGATGAACCTGTTGGTTCTCTTAGCAGTCTATGGTATATTCAATACTCTTCTCCAACACCACAGCTCAAAGGCATCAATTCTCCTTCAATCACCATTGTCCAGCTCTCTCTCTCTCTGATGCATAGCAAGTGATTGTGAAGAACCCATGGTCGGGATCAAGTGCACCTTAGTCTCCAAACTGATGCAGAGAGTTCAAAATTTGGTGGGTGATTCCAGTCCTTTGTTCTTGACATCACTCATGAGCCTAAAACACTACTTAGGTTGTTTGAGGGGAGGAAATCTTTCAAGACTGAGACTCTTAGGTCTAGTGCTGTTTCCTGGTATTGATTGGGTAAGGCCTAGCTGGGCCACTTCGTTGGGCCTTTGCCATCTTAACTTGTCTTTTCAGTCGGCTCTAACATTCTGCCCACCCAACCTCTTCTTCCTGACTTAGCCAATTCTGACCGTAACATCTTCTTCCTTTCTTGGAGATCTTACCTAGTACAGCATCTCTCTTTCTCCTCTGTGATTATTTGCTGTTTGCTTAATCTGTTCTTTAGATTTCACAAATATTGATTTAGCAAATGCACTATACTATAGTTTTCATTAGCAAACCTTATCCAAAAATGGAATTAAAATCACAAGTATGACAGAATTTACAACCCATTTGTCTGGAATATGACACATAACAATTATTTGTTCCCATATAAACACCATTCCCAGTAAACACAAATCTTTTCCATAGCAGTGTGGATAAAATGATAGGAGAACTTTCACCTCTAGAATACTGTTGATTCCACAGTCTGTTACTCCAATTTGCACATTGTATAGTCAATAAACTTCAATCTACTTTTCTTATTGGCTTAAAGTAAATTTTGTTTTCTTAGATCTTTGTTCATAAAATCAGTAAAATTAATCAGACATCAATAAAAATGAAACACAAAAGGCCTAAGAAAACGGCAGTGGATTTAAGTATGGGGAGGAAAGTCTGGGTGAGTTAGAGAATTTTCATGCAAATGAGGCCATGGTCCCACTGAGAAGGACAGCAAGGGAGTTTCAACATCTTAAGAGCCACTAGTGCTATAAGAATCTAAGTCAACTGGGATAAGGATGAAAACCTTCCAGTATTTCTAAAAATGTCCAGAGGCCAGCCTTGCTCTCCACCAGCTACTCATACTAGAAACTTAGTGTAATAAACCCTGAGTCAAAATCCATCAACTGACTAAGTATAGTATATAGGAAGAGTGGCTAAATTTCCTTTTCATCAGTCATGTTAAAATGAAGCATGCAAAGTATTCATACATTTAAAAAAATATTACTAAACTGCCACTGAGTCTTGGCAACAGATACAAATTGTGATATGAAAACAAAAAAAAAGAAAATTAACTAGTATAGCTTGTGGGTTGTTTTTTTTTTTTTTTTTGCAAAGCCACTTCGCTTTTAGGCAGCAAAGTAAAGTTCTCAAGGACAAACATTGAGAAAATATGCCTTTAGATGTTAAATTCATTCTCTCTGATATATATACCCCACTATTACTCCGAGGACTGGTGACTTCTTTATCTCAACCCCATATTTCAATCACCTCTATTCGCTTTGTCCTCCATTCTTTGGCTTCTTCTGATAAAGCACAATTGCCTGGTGCGCCTTCACTGCGACACTCACCACAAGCTGTTTACACTACGGTTATTGCCTTCATTTGAGCAACTTGAAAAATGTCAAGTTGTTATTGCTGACATCTAGCATTAGGGCACTTGATAGAAAATGTTATTGTTGTTAGGTGCCATCAAGCCAAGTATGACTCTTAGGGACCCTGTGAACAAAAGATCTGTTTGTTTTGTGGTTTTTTTCCTTCCTTTTTTTATGCTAATGAGTCAGATCTGACTGGCACAGGAGGCGACTACCCCTCCTCCAGCAGAGCATCTGGTGGATTAGAACCACACACCTTCAGGATTGTAGGGCAGCTTCTTGCCACTAGGCCACCAGAGCTCCCGCTGAATAAAAGATCTGAACTCAGTCCTGTCCTGTACCCTCCTCACACTTACTGATACACAAGAGCCCTTTGCAGCAGTCACCGTGTCAATCTACCTGGCTGAGGGTCTACCAGTTGTCTACCAAACTGTGAAGTGAATTAATGATGGTATCACAGGTGGTTATCCGTCATCAAGTTGAAAGGCAACTCATTCACAAAGAATTACATTGCACATCCCTGCCTCACTCTCCTGGTGGATTACAGATCAGACCATTAAAATCTACGGAGTCTAAACTGGCTGATCTTCAGCAGTAGATCTTCAAGTCCTTATTCCTAGTTGTTATGAATTGAATTGTGTAACCTAAAATATGTGTTATCTTGACTGGGTCGTGAGTCTCAGTATTATTTATTTTGTGATTCTATTTTATGTACCCTGTTGTTGTCATATGCTGTTGAGTCACCTTCAGCTCATAGTGACCCTATAGAAAACAGCTCTGAACGCTGTTCTATTTTAAGCCAATTCCATTGTCTCTGACACACCTACCCTCACTACCCCAGTCACTGAGTTGATCCATCTCATCTAGGGTCTTCCTCTCTTATGCTGTCCCTTCACCCTTCCAAGTACGATGTCTCTGTCCAAGGACATGTCTCTCCTAGCAACATTCCCAAAGTTTGTGAGATGGAGCTTCAAAGTTCTTGCTTCCAAGGAGCAGCCTAGTTTCACCCTTTCTGGGACAAACCTGTTTGTTCTTCTGGCAGCCCTTAGTATATTCAATACTCTTTCCTAGCACCACAACTCAAAGGTATAGAGTCTTCTTCTAGAATCCTTAGTCTTGTTCAGCTCTCTGATGCATAGAAAATAATTGTGAAGACTACGGCCTGAATCAGGAGCACCTGAGTCTTCAGACTGACATCGCTGCTCTTCAGTACTCTGGAGAGGTCTCTGGCAGCCAACTTTCCCCGATGCAATTCGTCTTTTGATTTCCTGGCTGCTGGTACCAAGAGTGTTGATTTCAAGCTGTTAACAATCTCAACGTCTTCACTGTCTTTCATAAACTTGCCCATCAGCCCAGTGGAGAGAATCCTTGTTGGTGTTGGTGTTAGAGTAGGTTTCCATGTCTGCCTCCCAAAGAGCTCCTCATTCTATCAGGCATTCAGTGCCATCGAGTCAGTTTAAGTTCCATCAGTTTCCAAAGCTATAAAGCTTACTCCATCCTTCGCCCTCAGAGAGGTTGGTGATTTTGAACCAGGGGAGATGCACAGCTTTTTTGCTCAATTAGAGCAACAGCCTGCAGATGAGGCTCCCAGAGCTTCGTACAGAGCTGCTAACTGAATTGCAATCACCAAAGTTTCCATCAGCAGCTTAGCTCTTATGCAACTACTTTTGCTTAAATACCTGTTCTGCCTTCTTCTCTGACTCTGCTGCAAGACTTATTAAAAGAATATCTTCATTTCCCTTCAAAATCTGTCATCTAGAAATGGTATACAAAGCTAACTTATCATTATACATAATTCTGACTTTGTGTCTTGGTTTGGAAAATGATCTTTCAGAAACAAGCTTTTCCTTTACAGTTTCTTGAACTTGTCCTTGATAAATTCTCCCAATCTACCATAAAACCTAAAAACTGCCATAATGTAGTCAATAACCTTCCCTAAGGCTTTATGATGATAAAGATCTGAGCTCTGTAACATTTATGTCTACATTTCCTACTAGTGCACATTGCTGTCACTTCATAACATTTATTGAAGACTCTCTCAAGGACATGATTTGCTCCCCTCACAGGTATTGACTCTTCTTTCTGACAGTTCAAAGACATCCTCATCTGATGCAATAGGCAAGATTTTTTTTTCCTTCTGCACTAAAATAACTGCTAATGCAGATGATACAATGTTGTTTGCTGAATTTGAAGAAGACCTGAAGCGCTTGCTGCAAAAGGTCAAGGATTGAAGTCTTCAATATGGATTGAAGCTCAACATCAAGAAAACAAAGATTCTCACCACTGGTCCATTTGGCAGCACCATAATAGATGGAGAAGAGATTGAGGTTGTTAGCAATTACAGCTTGCTCAGATCCACAATTAACACTTTTAACACCAGCTGTAAGGAAATCAAAAGCCTAATTGCATTGGGGAAATCTGCTATCAGGGAACTCTCAAGAGTGCTAAAGAGCAATGATGTCAGTCTAGATACAAAGGTGCGCCTAATTCAGGCCACAGTCTTCTCAGTTACTTGTTATGCATCAGAAAATCAGATCATGACTAAGGATGACAGAAGAAGAATAGGTGCTTCGAGTTGTGGTGCTGGAGAAGAGTCTTGAACATACCATGCGTGGACTACCAAAAAACCAAATAGGTCTGTCTTAGAGAAGGTGAAACCAAGTCTCTCCTCGGAGGCTAGGATTTTGATGCTCCACCTCACTTTGGGCACATGGCTAGGAGAGATCGGTCCTTGGAGAAGAACATCATGCTCCAAAGGGTGGATGGAGAAGAAGACCCTGGATGAGATGGATTGATACAGTAACAGGGGCAATGGGGGTTGGTGTGTCAGAATTAGTGAGACTGGCTCAGGACAGGGAAGGGTTCAGAGCTGCTGTACATAGGGTCTCTATGTATCACGGGCAACTCAACCACTAACATTCTATGACAGGTTTGGAAGCAGGAATGGCATCCACTTCCTAAACAACATGCCTCCAGAAACTATAAACTTTCATATATATCAAGAGTTGTAGAGGGGCTTCAGGCCTTTTGTTCATAGGGTCGCTATGAGCCATGCTTGACTCAAGGACAATCAACAACAACAACAGTAGAAATGATGTTGTTGAAAAGTGAACCTGATTCTCAAATTAGCTAGTGCACTCAACGTGCTTGAGAGGACATCTTTAATAACCTCTATTTTTTTAAACCCTTATCAGAAGAAGGACACAAGATACATTATGACCAGTGAATCTGAATCTTCCCCGGTCCTGCCTTATCCTCATGGTTTTGCCATGCTAGAACCAATTGTTACACTGTATCAATCCATCTCATTCAGAGTCTTCTTCTCTTTCATTAACCCTCCACCTTTCCTAGCATGATATCTTTTTCCAAGGGCTGCCCCTTCTTGACAACATGCCCAAGTTATGAAATTTCACTGTCCTTTGCCTCTAAAGAGTTTGAAACACAGATGGTTACACTCCTTTGCTAACTGAACTCTTGAAGGTTTGAGTTCACCCGAAGGTGTTGCAGAATAGAGACTTGGCAATCTACTTCTGAAAAAGAAGCATCTATTGAAAATTTAAGGGGCAACACAGGGCTACTCTAACACACACAGGTGACCCTAAGTAAGGATTCACTTCAAGCCCTCATTATGTGCATGATTTCTATGGGGCCAGACCTCAAGAGGCTGTAACATTGTGAGAGAAAGGCAGTCAGCTGATTCACATGAACTATTAAAAGCTGCTTCTTTATTTATGTTTTATTTCACAAATCCTCATATAGGGTATTTCATTTATTCTGAGGGCAATGAGAGAGTCAAGAGTAAAGAAAGATTTCTCTGGATTCTTTACCCACCAAATGTTCATGCTAATTCTCCTGCCTTAGCTGCTTCATGTTTGCGCTTTATGTGATTATGCTGGAACTTTCCATTCTTCGGCACCTGGCAAATTCCCTGCCCGGAGTGACTCTGATTCTCCTCATTTCCTCTTAAGCCCTGGTTTGAAATTCTGCGGCAGCTTACTCAGGAACTGAGACTGTTAAAAATGTTGAAGTGCTTCAGAAATTCTATCAGACTTGACAATATTGCAGGGATGAATCAGACAGAAAGGAATGTTCAACTTTCAGCTGAAATGAGAACGTCTTTATCTAAATTCCATTAAACCTGGCACCTTTCAGAGAGTTCTCTGACAGGAACAAAACTCAAACACAGCGCCTGCAAGCCTGCCAAGTTGCCCTTATCTGAATAACCTTCATTTTGGGGCTGGCCTGTATCATTGACTTTAGAAAATTACCTGTCATTCCATTTTTGCTTCTTGTGTAATGTAGGTTGGGCTGTTGTCAAGTTCAAGTATCATTTACAGAGTAATATTAAGATTCACTTTATAGTTATTATTTTAACCTCCATCACTGTGTATAGCTGTAGGGGAGACGAGATTTTCAAAATGACAATATTATAGACTATGCTTGGAAGGGTGGAGGGACAGCACAGGAGAGGAAGACCCCAGATGAGATGGACTGACACATAGCTGGGGCAATAGGAGTAGGTGTGTTGGAATCAATGAGACTGGCTCAGAACAGGGCAGGCTTCGGAGCTCTTGCACGTAGGATCGCTATGAGTCACAGGTGACTCGACTGCGCATAACAGTAACAATAGACCATGGGCCACTGTTCCTGTACCAACATGGGTGAGCTCTCTCCTCTCAGTTACTTCCAGATACATTAGTCAACACAGATTGTTTTGAAGCAGATGTGAAAATCTAAGTGCCCTGTTAGATGAATGAGGATGTTGACTCTTTCATAGGTTAAATGTCAATGAAAACAGAAAGAATAGGTCAGGTCAACAAAAGAGAACCATATCAGTAGGCAAGGAAAAATAAAAGGACTGCCAAAATTGGAGAAAAGAATATTTGACTAAGATTTCCTTCTCTTCCCACTAGCATGATTCTAATAATAGCACCTGCATTTGCTTCTTTAAACAAAGATTATCCTAATTATCCTAATGATTTTTTTCCCAACGATTGCTTAGGAAAGCACTGCCTCACTTTCCCAATTAAGCAAACAAAAATAGATTCTGATTTTGCAATACAGACAGGATGAGGTCAGCCGAGACACAGGGCGAGCAGGGCAAGCTATTGATTGGCGCAGACCAAAGGCTTCCTCCTCTGAACTTCAAGGCGAAGGTATGAGAAGTCCTTTCTGGTGTTTGTGTTTTGGAACTCAACCATTTCCTTCCTCCTTCAATGGAAAAAAAAAGCTAAACATGTCAGGTTTGAATTTGAAACCTCAGTGGAAGCGGTGTATGTGGGATGGAGAGACAGTAACATGAGGGACCTCTGGAAACTTTAAGTTCTGAGTCAGAAGCCCATTAGCTTTACAATTCATGTCTCAAAATTCAAGTAGTATTTGAGACCTTGAATTCACAAAAAGCTCCCTGCTATCTCCAAGGTTCTAGCTTGCAAGGAACCAGCAGGAAGTAACTAGGGATGGAGCACAACACAGCAAGCGTGTGCTAGGATGTTATATAAACCTAGCTAACTCTAAATCCTGGGCTTCAAGTTGGGATCCTGGGATGGCCTCTTAGGATTCTACCAGCAGCTTCGCTGGGGTAAAAGCAAGAGGAGCCTCATGGGGATCAATGAGACAGAGGGGAATTGCTCCATTAGCATTTGCAAGACAGTAGATCTTTGCAGCCTTTAATTGTTTTTGGTGAAACATTCTTCTAGGTTGCATAGCCCTGATGCGTCCACTTGCCGTACAGAGGTAACTTATGTTTGCTATAAGGCTGAACACTGTGACACTGATGTGTCAAATGCAATAATGGTTACCCATGGTGGACAGTGTTTGGTGGAGCTCCCAGATTAGAACAAGCTTGGAGGCAAGAGTGGCATCCACTTCCATAACAGCTTGCCTCTGGAAACCCTGTGAACCTGGAGAGAGGATGAAAGTTATACAGGTGTCCAGCTCTTTTGTTCATAGTCGCCTATGACTTGATGGCATTTAACAACTACAACAATAAAGTTTTTCAGAAGCAGATAACCTCTGTCTCCCAATTAAGAGATTAATCCATGGCACCACCAACAGTCCTTGTAAATACTGGAGTTGATGACGATCTCCTCGTTTTATGATTTAGGGCCTTGGAAACCCCATGGAGGGGAAGTTACTCAGAGGCAATGAGTGAAGGTAAATTGAAATTCTACTGACATGGAATCTCCTGTGACCTGGCAGACAGCTCCGCAGTTGTCTACAAACACTGGAGTCACCAGGCGTAGGGACAATCCAGCCACTGGGAAAGCTGGTCACACAGTCAAGCAGTGAGATCTGTCACTCATGAGGGCCCACCATGATCTTCAGTAAGTCCATATAATGTGTTCTCCCTGTTCAGGGATCTAGTCAAAGAGAAAGCAAAAAGAAAGGTAAGAAGAGCACATTGCCTTGAATGGCCATGTTTACTTTATCTGTAAATACCACTCTACCTCTCGACACCAGGAAATCCTCAAGGAGTATCTGTTGAGAAAGCACATAGTTCAGAAGTTTTCCACAGATTAAAGGACAAGGGCCAAAAGAATCACTTATGAATTTAAGAAAGAAAGGAAAATTGTTATCAATGCTAGGCTCATCACATTTGGAAGCTAATTTAACTACCATCAGTCTAAAGACTATGGTGTGCCTAATCTAACCTTTTGGCACCAGAAGTCAGAAAATCAGAAGACAAATTGCATTAGGTAAATCTGCTCTCAGAGAGATCGTTCCAGAGTGCTGAGAAGCAACGATGTCAGTCTGGAGACTAAGGTGCACCTGATCCAGACCATGGTCTTTGCAATCACTTGCTATGCATCAGAGAGCTGGACAATGACTAAGGATGACAGAAGAAGAATGATGCCTTTGAGTAGTGGTGTTCAAGAAGAGTAACATAGTATGAACTGCCAAGATAGCAAATAGATCTGTTGCAGGGAAAGTAAAACCAGGTTGCTTCTTGAAGACAAGGATTTTGAAACCCTGTCCCACGTACTTTGTCCATGTTGTCAGGAAGGCCTAGTCCTTTGGAGAAGAACATCTTGTTTGGAAGGGTGGAAGGTCAGTGCAAGAGAGGAAAACCCTGGATTAGATGGATGATACAGTGACTGTAGCAATAGGGTCAGGTGTATCAGAGACAGTGAGACTGGCTCAGGACAGGACAAGGTTCAGAGCCTTATTCATAGGGTTACTGAGTCAGGGTTGACTAGATGACACATAACACCAGTAACAACTGTATTTGCTTAAAGACACTGTGTTTTCAGAAATCACTTTCTCTAATTTATATAATGATTGAGTTTAGACTTTCTAGAAATTTCTAATTTATAAATATAAAGATGTTTCATTTTAAATATATGAACATATATTTCTCCTAAATTCTTGCACTTTTGTGAGATCTGTTGCAATTCCTATTCACCAAGATACAGATTTACAAACAAAGACTAAAAATCCATTACCTTATATCACTTCAACAGAAAGTGGGCCAAGAATAAAATGATAGAAGCATTTTTAACTCCTCACTCAGCAAAAAACCACTAGATGCTGAAGGCAAGCAATAATTTGCCAGGCTAAATTATTAAAATATTTTATGACTCAGAACCAGCTGTCAACAGCATAGTGCAAATATTTTAGAAGACTAGATTATATAAGATTAGTAATGACTAAGAAGTTTAAAGTGTATTTACTTAAGAAGTATAAAATATTTAAACTTACTACTAAAATATTAGGAATATACTGTTATTGTTAGGTGCCCTCCAGTTGGAACTGGCTCCGAGTTGCCCATCCAGCAGGTTTTCACAGACTGTAAATAACACGGGAAGAGATAGCCTTTCTCCTGGAATCAGGAGGATTCAAATCACCTGCCTTTGGATTGACAGAGCAATTCCTTTCCACTAGGAAATTGCCAGGTTGAAGGGTGACAATTCAGGCCTTTTAATTCATCTGTGACCTGAACAGTAAATAAGAAAGGCAGAAGAATTGATGCCTTTGCGTTGTGGTGTTGGAGAAGAGTGCTGAATATCTCATGGACTGCCAAAAGAATGAACAGGTATGTTTTGGAAAAGGTGCAGCTAGAGTGCTCCTTGGAGGCAAGGAGCTTTGTCTTTCATTGTCTTTGGACATGTTGTTAGAAGAGGCTAATCCTTGGAAATGCATATTATGCTTGGAAGGGTGGAGCATCAGCCAAAGAGAGTAAGACACTCATTGAGATAGACTAACATAGGAACTGCAGCAATGGGTGCAAGCATATCCAAGATAGATAGGGAAAGGATTCAAATTTGTTGTTCACAGCCTCCCTGTGAGTTGTACTTGACTCAACAGCACCTAACCACAACAGACCTGCAGAAGGGATGTGGTAGATTTTTAAAAGATACTTAAAAAAAAAAAAAGATACTTCCTTTGCAAAACAGAAACATTATAGTTGCTATTATATTTTGTAGCTCAAATTCTTTTACTTGTTAGTATGTCAAAACATTTCTAAAGCAAATTGTAATTATCAGTAAACTCATGTCAGAAAATGTCCTCCTGTTATAGGCAAAATAGTAAATATTTTAGGTTTTGTGGGACACAGGGGTTATTACCAAAACTACTCACCTCTGCATTTACAACACAAATGTAGCCACTGTTGCTGGCTTCTTCAAGTAAGTTGCAACTTGATGGTAACTCCTTGTGCACAGAGTAGAACGACACAGACAGATCACCAGCCTTGTCTCTGAGGTGTAGGTGGGTTCCACCACTAACCTTAGAGCTGGTAGTCAAGTGCTTGGCAGCTAGCATCACTCAGAGATTCCCAAAGTGGCCAGAAGTCACTGGAGCCAAGAGGACTTCTATTCAGCAATCCTATAGGACAGAGTAGAACGGCCCCATAAGGTTTCCAAAGCGGTAATCTTTAAGGAAGCAGACTGCCACATCTTTCTCTCACGGAACCATTGACTTTTTGGTTGGTGGTCAAATGCTTGACTGTGGCAACAGGGCTCCTGAAGCAGCCACACACTGATTTCAAAGAAGAAAGGTGGTTGTCATGCACGTAAAATTAACTAACAGAAACCGGTGACTGGATGAATTTGACCCCTGGACAGAGTAGTTGCTGACACTTGGATAAAGTCCAACGCTGGTCTAGAAGTCCAATCCAACATGGCTGTCAAGATTTATGCAACAATTTTAGCATTTACACTTCTGTCCAAATGTATATTTGAATTAAGATCATATTTGTGTTGTATGGAGAGTGGAAAATTGTGATTAAAAATCTTTTTAGGTAAACAGATTTTCATTGAAAAGATTTATTAAACAAATATGTTTCACAATATAATACAATTACATTATATATAAAATTATATTAAAAGATTGACCAAAGTTATGCTAAAATATAATCAAAGCATATTTCAGGAACTCAGAATAGCACTAAGATATAACTATAAATAGTTTCATTAAAAAATTTTGCTAAAATTTTCAAAATGGTAAAATTAGGACTTTCAAGCAAATACAGAATGAACATGCATCAGATTTTATTGAACTCATTATTTTAATAACAGGACCAATTTGGTGTTAAAAAATGGCCAGAAAGCCTTTGAAAAGTTAGATGTACATAAGCAATTTAACAAAGAAAAGTTAGATGAAATTATTCACTACAGTTATGTTTAAAACTACTTACTATCCCACAGGACCATAAATTGAGATTATCTGTACCTCTGTTCAGATATTACTTGCATCTCTACCAGATTAAATATTATGATTAGCTTTATAGAGTCATAAGATGTCCAGTCTACACTCCACTGAAAAAATATCCAGTGACCACTTTCATGTATTTCCAACTTTCAAATCTTTCTCATGGAAATATTAGATAGTAGCCTAAACTTGGACTACATCTATACATTTTAAACTATATTTAAACCATAACAAACAAGTGACACATATTGTAATTTATTTCTTTATTCCCCATAAAAGAGAAAGCTGAACACTTTTGCATTGGCAGGACAAATTCCTATTAACTAAACCACCAGTGCTCACTACATTTGAAAACATAGGAAATATAATACAGATATTACAATTTATCTTTTCCCCTCACAAAAAAGAAAATGAAATTAGCAAATCCATGACCTTCTTGGCATCTTAGCATGGTAGGGATTCAAATGATTGATGATAGCAAGCAGCCACCTTCCAGGTTCCTCCCCACTGACCCGTGAGTTGTCCTCATTGAACACCTGGGTCCCTCGGCTTTCATGTTCCCACAGTGCATATTTACATGCCCAACAATGGACAACTGACTAGTTGATGGAGAATAATTAGCACCATGGAAGAGCAGCAGCTGTTACCATTGTGTTATACAAACACTTAACTTGGCTGTTTTTAGGTGCCATCAAGTCAACTATGACTGATAGCAACCCTGGGAAAAACAGATAGGGACCTTGACCTGTCCTCCACCATCTGATTTCTGCCATGTTCAAGTTCATTGTTGCATCACTGTCTCAATCCATCTCATAAGGTCTTCCTCTTTGTCACTAACCTTCTGCTTTTTCAAACATGATGTCTTTTTCCAGACAATAGCCCCTCCTGAAGGCTGAAAGCATATGAGCTGAAGTTTCATCATCCTTGCCTCTAAAAACTACCCTGGTTTTCCATTCATTCATTGTTGTAGATTTGTCCCCTCCCAAGGCTCCCCCCCCACTCACCACCAGACATTACCCTCTTGGAAAAGTAAAAGATTCTTTCATTATTTTACAAACCCTCCCCCAGGTCCACTCCACCATGTAGCCATCGCTCTAGACTCCTGTCATGACAGAAATACCTAATCACATATCTCTTTTAAACAGTTTTCTCCCTTCTCTGTTTCAGTGCAGTATACATCATTGAACCCATCTTACTCAGTCTCTCCCCAACCCCAAGGATAGTCCCATTCTACAACAGTGGCACCATGCAATATTTGTCCTTTTGTGACTGGGATATTTCACTCACCATAATGTTCTCCAGAGTCAACCATTTTGAATAATATAAGGATGGCAATGGAACCACCTTACCTCTGTAACTTGATTTGTACCACTATTTGAACCTCTACTCAGAATATTATTGCTTTTAAATTTTTGACTCATGCACTTTTAACTTGTTAGTTAAATTTGTATCTTCTAGGCTGCAACACTTCCATGAAACATCTTCAAGGATATGAACATGTATGGCTAAGCACAATTGATAACAGTGCATCTAAATTCCAAAATCAATCTCCATAATAGTCTATGTGTTTCCTACTGCCAAAGGGGCCCTTTAGAGTAGTGAGAGAAGACCTTCACCCTGAAACCCACAGTGTCCCTTTTCAGCAGGAAGTAGCTAAGAGAATACGCCATCCCCTTTTCCTTATGTATCAGGGTGAAGTCTCTCTCAGGAAGGAGTGACAGGGAATGGCAAGGGACACACTGACAAAGGAGATTAATCAGAACTGGCTTTGACAAGCACTGTGGCAATTGGACAATTAAAACAGACATTCGGGGGGGGGGGAAAAGAACGAACTGGGGAGGAGGGTGGAGAAAACAGTGCAACAATGAATGAATGAAAACCCAAAATCTCTGTAAATGTTCATTAAAACTAATAAAATTTAATAATAATTTAAAAAAAGAATCAGCAAAAAACAAACAAACAAAAACTATTCTGGTTGCACGAACTCCAATTGAATAGGATGGAAATATTTTCACAGGACAGATATGGATGAAAAGAATAAGCTACTGAATTGTGTGTATTGGCATTCCTTTCCACATGGATGTTTTATTGGTTTTCTGAATTGATTATATGATTCAAAAGTTGAAGATATCTTCCACAGTCCTTAAGTGTTAGCTTCTCATGGTGACTTTCTTTCAAAATGCACAATATGGAAAGCAGGATGTTTAGAGTGGAAAAGTAGGACAAACCATCATGATTGCACCATTTTTTACTCCCACGAACGATGAATAAGGGTTCCAATCTCTCCACAATCTCACCATAATTTGTTGTTTGCTGCTTTTTTGAACTTTGTTATTGTTACAGGGGTAAGATAATATATCATCATTGTTTGGATTTGCATGTCTGAGCTAGGGATTTTGAAAATTTCTTCATGTGTTTGTTTGCTATCTGAATGTCTTCCTTGGTAAAGTTTCTGTTCATTTCCTGTGCCCATTTTCCAATTGGGTTGTCTATCTTTTTCTTGTTGAGATGCTTGAATATTATATAAATTTTAGGTATGAGTCCCTTATCAGTTATGTCATTACCAAATGTTCCCCCCCACTCCCCAGTCTGTGGCTTTTCTTTTTACTCTGTTTGAGAAGTTTTTATGTGGATAGGGATTTGATTCTTAGAAGGTCCCATTCATCTATTTTATTCTCTCTGGTTGTAGGTCTTTCAAGATGCTTGGAAGACTGTTCATATTGTGGATTAAGGTTTCCAAGCTTTTCTCTGATGAAGTTCTAGTCCTTGGTTTTACTCCTAGGTGGTTAATCTACTTTGAGTTGGGTTTTGTGTATCGTATGAGCTGTCGGTCTTGCTTGAGTTTTCTAGAGATAGTTTTAAACTTTTCCCAACATTATTTGTTAGAGGCTTTTGTTTCTCCACTTATCTGACTTTGGTATTTTTACTGTGTTAGAGCTCTGGTGGTTAAGTCTGTAGGGGGTCCAGTGGTCTGTATCTCTGAAAGTATGAATCCCCAGAACCTCTACAGGAAAATGACGGGGAATCTCTTTCTGTGCAATTTATAGCCACCAAAACCCAGTGGAGGTTGTGTTATGAGCTGCTTCCAACTAGACAGCAATGAGAATGAGTGAGATATGTCAATGTCTCAGAAATGCAAACATTTCAATTCTCCGTTGCTATCCAAAAAACTGGGGGGGGGTCCAATTTGCAAGAGATGTTCCTTATGGCTCAATTAATGGCATGCTTAGCTGCTAATTGAAGAGTTGGCTGTCATAACTCATGCAGAACTTCTGCGAGATTTTTATCTCTGTAAAGTTTACAGATAAGGAAACCCTATGTAGCAGTTCTCCTCTCCTCCTTGACCTGTCAATTGGAATTGAGTCTACAGTTCCTAAAAGAGCTCTGGTTACTTAGTGGTCAGGAGTCACAATGTCAATTCCAAGGAACATAATCAAATCTGCAGGCTGCCTCATGGGAGAAAAATTGGCAATTTTCTTCTGTGAAATTTAAATTTACTGCCTCTGAAAACCCACTGGAGGGTCAGCTATGAGTAGATTCAGACTCAACATTTGTTGTTGTTATGTGCTGTCAAGTTGCCTGTGACTCATAGAAACCATATGTACAACAGCTCTTAAGCCTGTCCTATCCTGACCCAGTCTCACTGACTCTGACACACCTACCCTCATTGCCCCAGTTACTAATGCGTCTCATCCGGCATTTTCTTCTCCTGCACTGTCCCTCCACCCTTCTGAGCATGATGTCCTTCTCCAAGGACTGGCCTTCCTGGCCACGTGCCCAAAGTAAGCGAGATGAAGCTTTAAAATCTACCCTCCAAGGAGAAACTTTGTTTCACCCTCTCCAAGAATGTTGAGCTGTGGCCACAATGGTATGCAACAAAATAACTGCAGTACCTCACAACAGCAAGAACAAAAAGCCCCAAACTAAACTTTGCTACCTATTACTGAGTCATTGAAAAGCCTGTCGAACACACTTCTACTTTGACATCCTTGACGTTGCAGTGAGTCAACAGTCAACTGAAGACAACTGTTTGGTTTGTGGCTTTTATTTTTTTCAAAAGTATTTTTAAATTTTTTTATATTAATTTTAATGAAAGTTTACAGAGACTTTGGATTTCCATTCATTCATTGCTGCACTTTTCTCCCTGCCCAACCTGCCCCGCCTCCCATTTGCTCTTCTCTTTGAAAAGTAAAATAAAAAATTCTTTCATTGTTATACACCCCCCTCCCTCAAGTCTACTCCACTATGCAGCCTTCATTCTGGACTCCTGTCATGACAATAATACGTAATCATATACCCCTTTTAAACAGTTCTCTCCCTCATGTGTTTCAGTGAAGTATATATAATTTATCCCATCTTTCTCAGTCTCCCCTCCACCCATTTTACAACAATGGCACCATGCAGCAATTTGTCCTTTTGTGATTGGGATATTTCACTGAGCCTAATGTCCTCCA
This sequence comes from Elephantulus edwardii, assembly GCF_000299155.1. NCBI lineage: Eukaryota > Metazoa > Chordata > Mammalia > Macroscelidea > Macroscelididae > Elephantulus > Elephantulus edwardii. The sequence continues at coordinate 3,786,639 of NW_006399908.1, read as the reverse complement.
GGTCACCCATTTGAATAATATTTCATGAGTTCCTTGGTTTTTTTTAAATTTTATTTTATTTATTTTAATGAACATTTATAGAGATTTTGGATTTCCATTCATTCATTGTTGCACTTTTCTCCCTGCCCCCCCCCCATTTACTCTTCTCTTTGAAAAGTAAAAGAAAAATCCTTTAATTGGTATACAATCCTCCTTCCCCAAGTACACTCCATTATGCAACCTTCATTCTGGACTCTTGTGATAACCATAATACCCTATCATATACCACTTTTAAAATGTTCTCTCTCTCATCTGTTTTGAGTTCCTTGTTTTTTCGGTGCAACATAATATTCCATTGTGTGAATATACCACAGCTTCTCTATCCATTCGCTGGTTGATGGGGGAGGTGAGAGTTGGTTTTGTGTTTTAAGGCATCAGACACTGATCTAAGCTTTATACAGGTAGAAATCCAAGTTATGATCTATAAAATATATTGAGCTATGTATTACAAATGAAGAAAACACACAGTGAGTCCCTGAACTTGGGTAGTCTCATTGACCATACAGGATGATGATGAAAGAATCTTCTTTGGTGGAGAGAACTTTATGTCCAGCATTCAAAAATCTAAAAATTCTGCCAACAAAATATCCTTAAGGAACTTATTGCCTCAAACAAACATCACGGCTCCTTCAAGGGGCATGCACTCTGTCTTGTTCTTCTGAAGGAATACTTGGCTCCCTTTTTTCTTAAACATACATTTGTTTCCTGTGATGCCCTTTGTTTTCAAAAGGTTCACCAAAATATCTTTTAAATGCATATTTCAACTTTTTTGTTGTTGTTGTGATCTCCCAAGCTGGTGAAGTGAATTGCTTTCAAATTGCAATGTTAAAACATTTTTGTATGATCAGGCCTCTCCACTTCACTCCCCAAGCTGACTTTCAAGACGTGGCAAAAGGCGTATGTGAGTTTTCTTCCCACACTTTGACATAGTCTTGGCAGAATCTGGAGCAGAATCGACCCTGGGAAGAACGAGTAGGCTCCAGTACACAGACCAGGTTACACACATGAAACTTCATAATGTCTGACTTTCCAAAACACTTCTCTGATTCTCTGAGTTTTGTCAGTTCATAAGTCTTATTATTTTATGTAGGGATCACACTGAGGTTCTCTTCTGTGTTTGCTCTTCTGTCTTCTTCTGTTACCCCTCCTTAGTGTGTGTGTGTGTGTGTGTGTGTGTGTGTGTTGGTGATGTTGTCGATTGCCGTCAAGTCGAGCATGACTCATAGCAACCCTATAAGCAAAAGACTTGAAGTTTTTCTGTAACTATTGTCGTTTCTCAAAGATCATAGAGTTTCCAGAGGCATGTTGTTTGGGACATGGATGCCACTTCTGCTTATACACACAAAAACATACTTATTTTTCTCTCTGTGAAACTTAGAAGTTACTTTTTACATAGTCTATTTTCTTACCTATGCAAGAGACAACTTTCATGAATTCTCTTCCAACCAGTTATCAGGAAGGGGAAGCCCACTCTGCACTCAGTGATTTTCATTCCTATAGAACACAGTCTGTACAACTTGGGGTGCCAAAAGTGATTCAAGTTTTTCCTTAATTACTTCTGGGACTGTTGTGGCCAGAGTCTCTAAGAGAAAAACCTCATCCTTCCCAAAAAGGAACTGAGCATCCACAGAAACAAGAAGCATTCAGAATAAAGTTTCACTTTAATTGATACTCTCACAAATACCTAGAAAAAAGGTTTAAAACCCTCACTAAGTAATGAGAGAAGTAAAAACAACAGGGGTGAGGGGGAAGCAAACTTCCAAATGTATGTGGAAATAATACCAACCAAAAAATAACAGCTTTAGCAGCAAATTTTCTAATTCTCCTACCTTAAAGAGTTACAGGCCTGGAGTCCTCCCAGGACTGTATTAAGTGACATTCAAAGACCTTTTGCCACAAAGTTGATCATCACTCAATGTGACCCAGGCATTTCACAACACAACTGCATTTTCTAATGTTTTCAGTGCTGTGACCTTCCAGAAGTAGACTGCCAGGCTTTTCTTCAAAGGTCCTGATAGTGAATTCTTATTGCAAATTTCTAGGTTAGTAGCTCAGTGTTTCACCATTTACACCATCCAAGGAGTCCTGTAAAATACCTGACATGGAAAAAACAGAATTAGTAATCTCAATTACCTTTGTGTCCTGTTTATAGGTTTATGACCATCCTTGCACTGAGCCCCTGTAGTTTCTAGACTTTCTTTTCTCTAAGTTGCCTATGAAAGTTCTTAAATCAGAGGCACTTGACTCCAGTGAGAATGACCAACGCAGGAATGAAAGCTGATTCCATCTTAGCTTTTGATAATTTTTCTTACAATGATCAAACTTTTGGATCAACTTACATAGAGAACAAGGACATTGCTTTCTCTATTGTTAAATTAATAATATGGAACCATTATTTCTAAAGACGGGTCTTCAACACAAGAGCCTTATTAAAAATTTCCTTAACAGTCCTTAGGAAATGTTCAAAGATAATCACCTTATGACCATCCTGTCAAACCTTCCTAGTCATTTAATTAAATGAACCAATCCAAAGAGCCCACATTGGTGTTTCCAAGTGGCCACTGCAAAGCCAGCCCTTGGCTTTCTTGGTCTTACAATTTCCAATCAAAATGTTGTATTATTAGCTTTTGATTTTTACCTATTTTTCCCTAAAAACCTTCCATCATTTTGAAGCACTTGATTTCACTTTGTGAGAGCACACATGGCCCTGCTATAAACTGTCTGGAACTTTTGATACATCACTTTACTAAATATTCAAAGCACTACTATTGAATATTTTTAACCTTGAAGAGGTTACATATGGGATATAATTGCAAGTAGTGGTCACCTCACTTAGAGTAGATGGAATAAACACTGAATCCCAAGAAGTCTATTTCAGAGGAATTAATTCCTTTACTTGATACTTCTCACTTTTAAATAATTGGAAGTAGGGCAAAATTACTTCTCTGCTCAAGTAAGCCTAGATTATAAAGGATGAATGTTGTCGTAATATGTTGTCGAGTTGAGTATGATTGACAGTGACCCTTTTCATAGCACCTCATAATCCTGTTCTATCCTGAGCCAATCTCTCTGTCTCTGACACACCTACCCTAATTACTCCAGTTGTTTTGTCAATCCATCTCATCTGAGGTCTTCCCCTCCTACACTGTCCCTTGACCCTTCCAGAATGATGTCCTTCTCCAAGGTCTGATCTCTCTTGGAAACATACTTAAAGTATACGGGACAGAGCCTCAAGATCCTTGCCCCCAAGAAGCAGCTTGGTTTCACCCTCTCAAGGACAGATCTGTTAGTTCTTGGCAGTCTATGGTATGTTCAATATTCTTCTCTAGCTCCACAACTTAAAGGCATCATTTCTTCTGTCATCTTTGGTTATTGTGCAGCTTTCTGATTCATAGCAAGTACTTGTGAAAACCATGGCCTGGATCAGGCACACCTTAGTGCCTAGAGTGACATCATTGCTCTTGCTCTTTAGCACTCTGGAGAGGTCCCTGGCAGCAGACTTCCCTAACACAACTCATGTTTTGATTTTCTGACTGCTGGTGCCAAGAGTGAGAAAATAAGCAGCCAAAATTGTTAACAATCTTAATCTTTCTCCGTCTATCATGATGCTGCTAATTGGCCCCATGATGAGCATCTTCATTTTTTTATGTTGAGCTTCAATCCATATTGCAGACATAGTACAGGTCCTTGATCCTCTGCAGAAAATGTATCAAGTCTTCCTCGGTGTCAGCAAGCAAGTTTGTGTCTTCTGCAATGAGATATAAAAATTGTTAAACTAGCAAGAAGCTAGGAGATGCTGAAATCCAAACAAGTATTATCGTAACCAATTCCTATTTAGCTTTCTAGGTGTTTTCTGTTTTATAGATGAAAAAATGTGTCGTCTTTTAAAATAAACTTGTTTGGACAGTTGCAAACTTGCTGTAAGTCTATTGAATTGCAAATGATCATAACAATGCAATACAATATTAAAAACTGTCTTTTCAGAAAAATGTATTCCAAATATATTTACCCCATAAAATTTGCATTATTAAGGGTACACGATAAAAGTACAAAATTGTGGAATCTATTTTCATTCTTCTTATCAAACATGGAACTTGATGTTTTTAAACAGAGTCAATGTGTGGAATGAAATTTAAAATGTTAGAAAATAATGTTATCCCTTAGCAGAGAGAGTCAAATTAAAAAAAAAAAAGAAGAAGAAGAAAGAAAAAGATGAGTTTCTCTTTGGCGTGATAGGGACCAGACACCAAAGAAGCCACTGATTGTAGGCTTGAGCCTGAAAAATAGAGCAGAAAGCTGAAAGTTTGCATATAATAAAACCTTAAAAATCTAGTCTCTACTGCTGAGTCAACACAGACTGATAGCAGATCCTTTAGTGGGACTTTAAGCCTGCAAATTACACCAAAGAGTGGATTGCCCATCTTTCTCCCATACACTGTTGGTGAATTCAAATCATAAGAGAGTGACAGTGTTTGGATTAGTAGCAAAACTCGTTACAGATGAAGCCTTCAGAACGCCATTGCAAAGACTTAGATTCCAGAAAATAGGGAGAAATATGACATTACCCCTTTCCTCTTCTTTAATAAGCAATTCCTATTTTATTTCCTTTCTATTTCTAAACTTTCATTATAAGTTTAAAGAAAGAAATGTATCCAAAATCTAGAAATACAAACAGGGAAAGACAAAGCCAACCACAAAAGACTGTGTGCCCTTTACTATCATAACTCTAACATTTTCTATTAAGACTCCAAAAGGTAGCTGACTAGGGGAATGCACCTCTGTTTGACTCAACAATTTGACATTCATTAAAGCTCGGACTTGGCACAATTCGTTTCTAACATTTAGGAAATTCAAGTTTCAAATGATTTTGAACTTGTTGTTGTTGTTCTTGTTATGTGCTGTCGAGTCGCTTGCGACTCATAGCAACCCTATGTGCAACAGCCCTAAACTCCGCTCTGTCCTCTGCCAATCGCACTGTCTCTGACACATCCATCCCGATTACTCCAGTCACTGAATCAATCCACCTCATAAAGGGCCTTCCCCTCCTGCGTAGTCCCTCCACCCTCCTAAGCATGATGTCCTTCTCCATGGACCGGTTCCTCCTCACAACATGTCCAAAGTATGTTAGACGGAGCCTCAGAATCCTTGCCTCCAAGGACCAAGGAACCACCCAGTTTAACCCTTTCCAGGATGAACCTGTTTTCCTAGCAGTCCATGGTACACTCAATACTCTTCTCCAGCACCACAGGTCAAAGGCACCAATTCTCCTCCTATCCTCCTTGGTCATTGTCCAACTCTCTGATGCATAACAAGTTATAGCAAAGACCATGGCCTGTATCAGACGCACCTTACAGAGAGACACTACAGAGAGACACCATTGCTCTTCTGTACTTTGGAGAGGTCCCTAACACCAGACTTCCCATGGCAATACACCTTTTAATTTCCTGGCTACTGGTGCCAAGACTGTTGACTGTGGAGCCAAGCAAACTAAAGCTATGAACAATCTCAATCTCTTCACCATCCATCCTGATGCTTCCAATTGGTCCAGTGGTGAGAATCTTTGTCTTCTTGACATTGAGCCTCAATCCATATTGAAGGCTGCAGTCCTTGACCCTCTGCAGCAAGTGCTTCAGGTCCTCCTCAGTTTCAGCAAGCAGGTTTGTGTCATCTGCATAACGCAAATTGCTGATAGATCTTCCACCAATCTTGACCCCACATTTCTCCTCATAGAGCCCAGCCTCCCAGATAATCTGTTCTGCATACAGGTTGAAAAGGTATGGAGATAGTACGCATCCCTGGAATATGCCCTTCCCAATTTTGAACCATGCATTGTTCCCTTGCTCTGTTCTGACGACTGCCTAAACTTTGAACTGGTAGAGGCATAAGTAATTTCTGCCCTATAGAAATATATACCCTATAGGATAAGGTTTTACTGTCCTCTTTGGAACCTAATAAATTAGTATAAGAAGCTGCACTGCAATCCTGAAGGTACACAATTCGAGACCACCAGCTGCTCCACAGAAGGATGGGCATTGACTGCCTCTGAAAGCCTGCCAGACGGTCTGCTACGGGTTGGTTCTGACTCTTCTGTACACAACAGCAAAACACTATTGTTACAGAAGTTTTTTTTTTCTCCCTGATTCCAAATTTTGCCATTTTGCTGGTTCTCTTATTAATAAGTCAAATCAATCTTTGAAATACATTCACATGTATGATAATTAGATTTTTAACAATTTGAGTACAGCGACCCTGAGATTTATGATAGGTTTTATTCTGATGACTCTGTCGTAAATCCATTTTAATGTATCTCTTTTTTTTAAAATTATTACTGCCTTTTATAATCAGTGTCTTTATAAATTCACTCTTTGACTATTAATGAGTCAATATATGAGAATAACAACATCACTGAATTACATACTGTAACATTTTATGTAGTACACATTACAAAAGATTTAAAAATAAAGACGTACCAAAAAAGACGTCTGGCAGGGTGGCTTGTCATAGGCATGATTTGTTGCGTCTCAGGTAAATTTTAATCTGTGACCACCTATATTATATTTTGATTTCTCTGAGTTTCTTTTGTTTTAAATTTTATATTTTATTTTATCATTGTGTGTGTGTACTGTCATATCAGATCTTACTGATCAGAGGAGGAGATTGTCCCGCCTTCTCCAGCAGAGCTTCTGGTGGATTTGAACTGCACATCTATGGGACTGCAGTACAGCTTCTTGCCACTTGGCCACCAGAGCTCCCTGATCACTCTAGGTTTTAAAACATAATATAAAGACACAACCCAACAAAAATGCTGTCTCTATTGGTTTACAATAATTTTAAAGAATACTTTGTAATGTTGTCTCTAACTAAAGTGCAATTACTATGGGATGTGAAACCAAAAATTTGGGACATAGGTGGTGGTGGTGGTTGTTGTTGTTAATTACCGTCGAGTTGTAAGCAACTCTTAGAGACCCTATGAACAAAAGTCCTCAACACTTGTGTGACTTTCATCCTTTCTCTAGGTTCATAGGGTTTCTGGAGGCAAGCTATTACGGAAGTGGATGCCACTCCTGCTTCCAAGCTTGTTTCAATCGGCAGCTCCACCCAACACTGTCCACCATGGGTAACTATCAGTGCATTTGACACATCAGTGTCACAGTAGTCAGCTTCTCAGCAGGCACAGTTTACCTCTGTACGTCACACCAGGGATATATGACCCAGAAAAAGATTTGAACAAAACATTGAAAAACAGGCCTGAGGGCCTCAGGCCCGAGTGCCCTTCAGTATTTTACCATTCCAGCACGCCCAAATGCTGGCAGACTCTGGGCCAGAGACCCCCAGTTCATCTGGCAAGTCCACTCTGCCGACTTAGTATAGTAGTAGGGGACATAGTATAGCTTAGTTGGGGACATAGTATAGTTGTTTCAATTCAAGAATTTAGGTTTCTACAAGAAAATTTAAACTTTAGAGCTATATGTAAAGGTAACTTGAAAATCATTGAAATATCATTGTAAACTTGATGCTCTTTATGAGACTATTCTAATAGGACTGTCTGTAGAGAATCTAAAAATTACTTGAATCCATAAAAATATTTATCCTTGGATTTATTAGCTTTATTTCTTACATGATTTCTAATTATTATTTTTAAATTAATTATATTTTATCTTTTGTATCTTGCATTTTTGTAACATTAACTAAATTTTGAAAGTCTGAATTAATAATTGTTGTTGTTGTCGTTAAGCGCCATCGAATCGCAGGCTACTCATAGCGACCCTATGAAGGGGAGTCCTCCACACTTGGGTGCCTTTCATCCTCTCTCCAGGTTCATAGGGTTTCCGGAGGCAAGCTATTATGGAAGTGGATGCCACTCCTCCTTCCAAGGAATTAATAATTAATAATTGAGATTATATTTAAGCCTTTTGTCAACAGACCTCGTCGAGGGCCTTTGTACTTAAAAGTTGGTTGTTACTATATTTTGGAGGTACATTCTTCCAAGTGGTACAGCACTCTTCTGTCAATTTGCTGTACTGAGGTAACATGGGGTTGCTGTCATCCTGAGTCTTGTGCCATTGGGGTGTCAAATGCCATAATGGTTAATGATGGTAGGCAATGTTTGGTTGAGTTCCCAGTTTAAGACAGGTTTGGAAGCAGAAATGACATCCACTCCCTAAACCACATGCCTCTGGAAATGCTATGAACATTAGAGAAATGACCATAATTTTAGGAAGGCTTCAGGTCTTTTGTTTATAGGGTTGCTATGAGTCATGCTCAACTTGAGAGCAATCAACAACAACAATATACCTATTATGTTGTTGTTAGGTGCTGTCAAGTCAAGCAAGACTCATTGCAACCTTATAGATAAAAGATCTGAACCCTGTTCTATTCTGCACCATCCTCCCACTTCCTGGCCAACAAGAGCCCATTTCATTCAGTGTCAATCCACCTGACTGAGGGTTTTCCTCTCCTTCATTGACCCTCCACCCTTCCTAGAATCATGTCCTTCTCCAAGGAATAGTGCTTCTATCAACATGTCCAAAGTAAGTGAGGTGAAACCTGATTATTCTTGCTGCATCCTCTCCAAGATATATCTGTTCATTCTCTTGGCCGTCCGTGGGGATGTTCAGTGTTCTCTGACACCACAGCTCAAAGGTAACATTTTTTTTTCTGTCATGCCTATTCCTTGTCCAGGTTTTGGATGCATAACTAATAATCAGAAAGACTATGGCCTGAATCAGACGCACTGTAGTTTTTAAACTGGCATCATTACTCCTCAATAATTTGGAAAGGTCCCTAACTGCAGATTTTCCCAGTGCAATGTGTCTTCTTCTTCTTTCCTGACTGCTGGTGCCAAGGGTATTAATTGTAGATCCTGGAAAGATGAAGCTGTTGACAATTTCAATCTCCTCTCCATCCATCATGATGCTGCCTATAGGTTCAGAGGAAAGAATCTTTGTTTTCCTGACATTAAGATGCAATCCTTTCCAAAGGCTGCATTCCTTACATATCTATTATAACTTACCCCTTGTTTTCTTTTAAAAGGATCACATTGTACATTAGTTTTATCTGTTATTAAGCTAACAATATCAATACTATATATGAAGAAAGTTTTATTTTGGGCCTGTTATTCCAAACAAAAGCTTAGAATTCTGTGTGTAGATACTTTGTTCTTCCATAGTCATCTAGTATATGAATATGACTTATAGCCTTGATATTTTTGGAGTAAAATTAAAGACTGATATAGGGATCAACATGCTACTAATTAGGAGAACTAACAAAAACCAACAAGCCTTGACCCAAAAATATAAGGACTGGGATATTGAACTGAAGGGAATGTTATATATCATGTAATTTTTCAAAGTTTGTTGCGCATAAATGTTGACTCTCCTGTCTAGCAATTTACTGTCTCTGAAAACCCACTGAAGAGTCATCTATGGGTTGGCTCCGATTCGACAATACTCAACAGTGTAGGAAAAAGTTCAAAATAAATGTAAAGACCTTGAAAGATCAGATGATGATTTGTTGTTGTTTAGGTGCCAGCGAGTCAGCTCATGGTCACTCTTACCAACAACAGATCTGAGCTTTGCTCTATCCTGCAAATGTAAAAAAAAATGCTATCCTCATGGTATCTGTCACACTCGGTCATTGCAGAAGTCACTGGGTCAATTCATCTCATTGATTCCTTCTCTACTTGGCTGACCTCCTACCTTTCCTAACTTAATATCTCCCTCCAAGGACTGGTTCAACCTGAAAATGTGCCTGAAGTATGTGAAATGGAATATTTCATCATCCTTGCCACTAAGGAGCACTCTGCTAGCTCTTTTTTTTTTCTTTAATGTTTTATTTTATTATTTTGTATGTGGATACCATCTAATCGGACCCAACTGGTACAGGAGATTGTCCCTCTTTCACCAGCAGAGCATCTGGTGGATTCAAACTGTGTGCCTCTGGGATTGCAGTGTAGCTTCTTGCCACTAGGGTTCTCCTGATTGCTCTCTCTTTCTTCAAGACTAGTTTATTTGTTCTTTTAGCAAACCGGGATGTGCTCACCAGTCTCTCCTAAGACATATGGCAGGCAGCTGGCCAATTGACTGTAAGAGATCCACATTTGTTACCAATCCAAAAGTAAGTGATCCAACAGCGTGTGGAAATTTTTGTTGTTATGTGCCATCGATTTGCCTGTGACTCATACCAACCCTATCTGTGTACAATAGCTCTGGACTCTGCCCTATCCTGAGCCAGTCTCACTGACTTTGACACACTTATCCCCATTACCCCAGTTACTGTGTCAATCCATGTCATCTGGGGTCTTATTGAACTATATCATTTATTGCAAGTAAAATCTAGTTCTTTTGTTCATAGGGTAGCTATGAGTCATACTTGACTCAATGGCACCTAACAACAACAAAATCTTGTTGAAGATTTTTAAAAAATGACCCAAATAGTACATCAAGAGGGAACTGTCAGATTCAAAAAAGGCCATAACAGGAGGGATCTCATTGCTGATGTCAGATGATTTTGGCTGAAAGCAGAGACTACCAGAAAGATGCTTATTTGTGTTATATTTGTTGTGCAAAGACATTTAACTATGTGGATCATAATGAATTATAATTAACATTAAGAAGAATGGAAACCTCAGAACAATTAACTCTACTCATGTGAAACCTTTATATAGGCCAAGGAGCAGTTTTCCAAACAGAACAAGGGAGAACGACTAAACAGTTCTCAAGAACTGGTCCAGTGATGAAGATTTTTGTTTTTTTGATGTTGAAATGTAACTGAAGGCTTTTCAGTTACAAATATTGAAGGCTTTGATCTTCTGCAGCAAGTGTTTCAAGTCCTCTTCCCTTTTAGCATGCAAGGTTGTTTCATCTACATAATGCAGTGCTGCTGAATTGTCTTCCAAATCTGATGCCTCGTTCAGCATCTTGAATTATTTACACAGCGTATAGCTTTAATAGGTATGAAGGAGAGATACAAGTCTGACACACATCTTCCCTGATTCTAAACCATGTTCCCTTTTCCTATTTGGTCAACAATTTCTTGGTGTATGTAGAGGTTTCTGAAGATTATGAAAGAATTAACTAGATCATCAATAGGCATACAATCAGCAAGACCAAAAGAGCTTTGTAACATTTGTTGAAGAGATGAGGCCAGAGGAAGAGTCAAAGGTGAAAGAGACACTGACCTGCCTTTCAGTGTGGCTGGGAAGAGGTTTCCCTGTTTGAGGAATTGTACCCAGGTCAACCCTAATCCTGAATTGCAACCTATTGCTTCTCCAACAAGCTTCATAATTATGAGTATTGTTGGTGAGTTTTGTGTACTCTTTCCAATAATGGTTGGAACCAAGTAGAGAAGTAGTGAGTGCAGGGGGATTTTGAAATAGGGAGAAGAAACTTTCTAGTGTGGAGTCTGTGGGGATGTCTGGTTTTATTGATTTGGATTTGGATTGCAATTGCTTTTGATAGGATTCTACTCCTTGTAACTTTAGTGACAGCCAGATGCTTTCACCCAAAGACCACACAATTTTTCCATCACTGATTTAACAGTGAGGGAGGACTGGTGGCCTACTGGCAAGAAGCTACTGCAACTCCAAAGGCACACAGTTCAAATCCACCAGCTGCACCTTGGGAGAAGGATGGACAATCTCCTCCTGTGCAATTAACTGCCTCTGAAAACTGGCTGGATTGTCAGTTCTGACTCTATGGTATAGAATAACAACAACAATTTAACAGTGATTCCTGGTATACCATGTGTGTCAAAGTAGAACTATGACCTGTAAGGGTTTAAGGGCTTGTTTTCCTTTTTTAAGTAGCTCACCAGACATTTTATCTAGGCACCTCTTGTAGACTTGAGATCCAACATTTAATCATTTTTCAAGTCAACAGCTTTAAAAGTTTGCCCCACATAAGAACTTATTTGTCAACAAGTGAGTTAAAAATATTTATGTGCTATTACATATGACATTTGGAACTGACACATACCTGACCCTCCAATGGGTTTTTATAGGCAGTTAATCACACGGGAGGAGATTGTCCATCCTTCTCCCACAGAGCAGCTGGTGGCCTTGAACCACATGCCTTTGGGATTGCAGCACAGCTTCCTGCCACTAGGCCACTTTTGTTATTAAAGATGATAGAATATCCCAAGGAGTTACTTTGTGGTTTGAAATTGAGAAAGGTTCACACCTGGGTTGTATACTTTCATTATCCTTATCCCAGCTATGTGCTGAGCAAATAATTTACAGATTACAGAGTCTTGCCTGCTGAGAGAGGACGTGAAGCACTTGATGAGATCAAAGTATGGAAATACACTTTAATGCAAAGAAACAAAAAACACAAAGAAAACAAAAATCCTCATAATGAGATCAATAAACAAAAATTATGATTAATGAAAACTATTTAAATTATCAAAGCTTCCATTTTACTTGCATTAACAACCAGCACCCAGGAAAGCATCATTCAAGAAATCAAATGACATAATTATATTTGCCAAATCTCGTGGCCTAGGAGCAAGGAATAGCACTGCAATTTCAACAGCAACATGGTTCAAGGCCACCAGGTGCTCTGCAGCAGAAGGATGGGCGATCTCCTCCTGTGCCATTAATGTTTCTGAAAACTCACCTGAGGGTCAGCTATGCGTTGGTTCCAACTCGCTGATACACGACAACCACACTGTTATTATAGATGATAGAAAGTGTCAAGGACTAGCCCTTCATGACAACATGCCCAAGGTATGGGAGATAAAGTTTCACCATCCTTGCCTCTAAAGAGCGTCTGGTCACACTTCCTCGAGGACAGGCATGTTGTCAGGAGGGGTGAGTCCTTGGAAACAGATATCCTGTCAGGAAAAGTAGAGGGTAGGTGAAAGACAGGAAGAATCCTCAGTGAAACGGACTGACTCAGTGATGCAGTCATGCACTTAGATGTGACCGAGATCACGAGGATGGTGCAAGACGGGACACAATTACTACTTGTTATTCGTAGGGTCACTATGAGTCACAGTCCACGCAACAGCTCCTAACAGTCACAAGACGAAGAATGTCCAAGAGAGCTAGTGGGGTCGGTTGTGTTGTATCTCAAGACTCTTCTCTCTCCTGCTCATTAGAAACAGCCAGGAAGAAAGGCTATCAACTAAAAGCCTGTACTGTCTGAAGAATTTAAAACATTGATTGATAAAATGCCCAGGCTCTCAAATTAAAAGCTAATGGGAACTTTTTACCAAATGATTCATTATGTTAAGTAGTTTCATAGCCACAAGGAGGTTACAAAATTTCTAGAACAAAGTAATTTGATTAGAAATTCTTAGAGTAATGCAGTTGGAAAAGGAAAGGAAACCCAAAGGAATGTTGGAACTGTGTTCTGGTAACTTTATTGTAGTTGTGTGTTTACATACACTATAGACTTTGCAAATACTAACGTAACACTTTTTATGATTCAGGAACTATTCTAAAGAATTTATACATAATGACTAATTCGAACCTCAAAACCTTACGAAGTCAGTATTATTGTCATTATGTATTTTTTAGGTTTTTTCTTTTTATAAAATTTTTATTTTATACCAGTTTACTTATAAAGTTTGTATACATTGTTTTTTCACACCAGATCTTTCCACTTTCCTTTACCCACCCCTCCCTCCATCCCCGTCCTTGTCCATTCTCACTCACTAGTCTTATTTTTAGAGGAGAAATTGAGGCACCAAGAGAGTTTACAAACTGCCCAAGTCACAAAAATGCGTTCATTCCTCCTTGTTCCGTGCTTCGGTTTATTGCACTTTACCAATGCTGCAGGTTTTACAAACTGAAGTTCTGTGACAGTCCCGCATCAGTCAAGTCTTGTGGGGCCAATTCCCAACAGCATGTGCTCACACCACGTTTCTGTGTCACATTCTGGCAATTCATGCAATATTTCAAACGTTCTCCTGATGCTATTACAGACTTCATAGACTATGGTGTAAACGTCACTTTTATAGGCACTAAGAGAGAAAACCGAATTCCAATGACTCACTTTATTGCAATGTTAGCTTTATTGCAGTGGTCTGGATCTGAACTCTAACAACAACAAGGTATGCTTGCAGACCCCAAGTTTGCACCTGGCAGTGTTCTTCATAACCACTCCAGGAAGCTGCCTCCAATTAAAAGAACTTGAATCCTGATGCAGTTTCTATTTTTTTTTTACTTGATCTTAAGTTTCTAACCTTTAAAGTTAAGAGTGAAAGCCAGCAATTTTAAGGACTCTGAAATGATCACCTTATGTAGAAAAATAAACGAACTATTTGAAAAGGAAAATTTTGGGGTTTTTTTGGTGGGTGTGGTTTTTGTTTTGTTGTTTGTTTTGCTTTGGTCTTGATTTTTCAACCCCCAACTTACAGGTAATGATAATTAGTTACTTGAGAGGCATTCGGTATTGGAGGAAAGGCTGAGAAGTTCAACTTCAGAAAAGCTCAGCACTAAAATTTTTGAAAGATTTTCTCACAAGCATGTAAGGTCAAGGAATAATCTCTCTGATTTTCCTCACTCAGACACTGCTGCCGAATCATTCCCCGTCTTGGACCCACCAGAGTCTGCTCTGCCTTTTTCTGTTCCACATGGGAAAGGAATTAAAAACCGGTAGAGAGCACAGTCATGTTTTGCAGATGATAAAAATCCCAGTGACCCCCCTCTTTTTTATTTTCAAGTAGAAAAATGATAACATTTTAAACATGAAAAAGAAAATGATCCTTTTCTCAAAGCAGCTCTGATGGTAACTGTCAGTGAGATTACTCAATAAAATGAAGAAACAATAGATTTCCTCTTCAGCTGGGGTCTGCACTGGCACCAATTTCATTCCATGCATATTACAGCAAGGTAAGTCGTCCAGAAATGATGCCTCTACATTCTTATCACTTTTGCAGAAGAAAAGGAATTACAAGCACTTCAGCGAAAGCAAAAAGTGGTTTCATGACTGTTTATTACACAACAAACGTGGAAAGCCTATTACATGCAAGGCCCTTGGCTTCCTCCTTAAGGAAGAAATCATGGACCCTGACTCAGAGTGCAGTGGTGGAGATAGTCATAAGAATAAATAATGAGCAAACAATGTACTGTGGACAGGTAAAGCATTGTAGGAGCACTGCGGGTGAGCAGCTTCATCATCCTGTGGCATCACTGGCGAGATGACCTTTAGTTTTGCCTTGAAGGACAGTCGGATTTTAACAGCTAGAGAAGGGGAAACAGATGGCATCAATATTTCCAAGAGGATTGCACGAGAAAGGGCATGGCAATAATTTGTTGAGGACCTGAGGAGAATTCTTTGTGGCTGGAGACTCACTCTCAGGCAAGAAGTTGTTGGGGGAATGAGGTTGGAGAGAAATGTAAGAACAACTTGTGAAGGACATTGTAGGATATTTCAGACTTTATCCCATAGACAAAACTGACAACCCTTCTTGCAAGAAAAAAAGAAATTCATAGCAAGCCAAATAACACGAAAACTTTTCATTTTGAAAGCTTACTCTGGCTGGAATACGGAAAATAGATTTAAGGAAGAAATTAGAAAATTAAAGACTCACTAGGGAGTGTTGTGACTATCTGTTGTTTTGTTGTGTGCATGGAGTTGGAACTTCTTTGTAGCTGCCTTTCAGAGGCAATTTAGCCACGTGGGAGGAGATTGCTCAACTTTCTCCCTTGGAGCAGCTGGTGGATAAGACACCACGTGTCTTTGGGTTAACAAATCCACAACCACAATGACAGGATGAAGGAGCTCTAGCAGGTGAATTTGGACTTGAGAATTCTTTGTGAGATGGAAATTTGGTGGCTATTTGGTTAATAGAGATGAGAGAAAGTACGACGTCTAGGTTTGTGGGTTAGATAATTTACGAATGTTGGTAATTTACTGGTGAAATGCTCGCATTCCATTGAACAGAGGTTCAGTTCCCTCCAATGCTCTTCAGAACCCATTTGTCAGTGATAGCTTGCATGCCGCTAGGATATTAAATGCATTTTTACTAGGTAGACGAAGGCAGATGAAGAAGACAAGCCTGTCCGTCTAGTCCTGAAAATGAGTCAGTGAAAACCTGTGGTGGTTCACAAGAGTGTGGCCCATAACAAGTCACGGAGATGGGCAGGCCTGGGCCAAGTTCCATTCCCTCGTGCACGCAGTTGCCATGATTCAGGGACCAGCATGCTCCCAGCTTACTAATCACCTCTTAGGAAGTGTGTGGGGAAGGAGAGTCAATCCAGCAGTAAAAATCAAAGCAAAAGCAAAAAGGAACAAAGCTCTTCAGATTCTCTTCACTTTGAGCAAGCAGCGTTGTACCATCTGCAAAAAGCAAGGTGTTGGTGCGCCTTCCTCCAATCCTGAAACGCTATCCAAGCAGGTAGGCCTACAATTCCCGAAGTCCCCTGGGCAGGGCCTGAGTGCTTTTGGGGACTCAGCACCGAGGCAGGAGATTTCACCCTGGCCCTATCCAAGCAAGTGTGCCTCAATAGTCCTGATGACACGTTCTCAAAATTATTTGTTCCGTTTACAGATCAAATGGGTATGGAGAGGGCATACAGCCCTGAAGCATACCTCTTCTGATTTTAAACCCTGCAGTGTTCCCTTGTTCTGTTCAGAGGTTTTACGAGAATGCTGTTATGGCTGTTACATACTGCTGAGACAGATCTGGTTCACAGCTGATCCTCCACTGGGTTTTCAGAGGCTGTAAACGACACAGGAGAAAACTGTCCATCTCCGGAGGAGCAGCTGGTGCATTCAAGCCGTGCGCCTTTGAGGTGACAACTTCTACTTATCATAAGGCCATGAGAGCTCCTGTTTTACAAGAAAGGTTATCTCCAAATCACTCTAAGCAAATGAGTCAATAAGTGTTAGATTAAAATTAGCAGGATCCACAGGATTACCCCTCTTCCCAGCCATTAGTTAACTTTTAAAAGCTGACTATAAGATCTTTTTTCTAGTCAGTCTTAGCCTGTTTTCTACTGAAAATGGTCCAGCTTTGTTGATTCTGCTGGCATTTGAAATGTCAACAGCATAACTCACCATCACAGAAATACACAAGCAAAAATATAACAAACTATTGTTGTTTGTAGTTACATGCCATCGAGTTACTGTGTCTCATAGCAATCCTATGTACAACAGCCATAAATCCTGCTCTATCCTCTGCCAATCTTATTGTCTTTGACACCCCTGTCCCCATTACCTTAGTCATGGAATCAATCCATCTTATCAAGGGACTTCCTCTCCTTGCTGTCTCTCCACCTGCCCAAGCATGAATTCTCTCTCCAAGGACTGGCCCCACTTGACAACATGTCCAAAGTATGTCAGACGAAGCTTCAGAATCCTTGCCTCCAAGGAGCAGCCTAGCCTCACCCTCTCCAGGATGAACTTGTTTGTTCTCCTCACAGTCCATGGTATATTCACTACTCTTCTCCAGCACCACAGTTCAAACGCATCAATTCTCCTTCTATCATCCCTAGTCATTGTCCAGTTTTCTGATGCATAGTAAGTAATTGCAAAGACTGTGGCCTGGATTAAGCACACCTTAGTCTCCAGATTGACATCATTGCTCTTCAGTCCTTTGGAGAGGTCTCTGACAGCAGACTTTCCCTAATGCAATTTGTCTTTTAATTTCCTGGCTGCTGGTGCCAAGATGTTGATTGTGAAGCCAACCACACTGAAGTTGTCAACAATCTCAATCTCTTCACCATCTATCATGATGCTGTCAATCGGCCCAGTGGTGAGAATCTTTATTTTCTTAATATTGAGCTTCAATCTATATTAAAGGCTGCAGTCCTTGATCTTATCCAGCAAGTGCTTCAGGTCCTCCTCAGTTTCAGCAAGCAGGGTTGTGTCATCTGCATAACACAGACTGTTGATGAGTCTTCCTCCAATCCTGATGCCACATTTCTCCTCATAGAGCTTAGCCTCCCTGGTAATCTGTTCCATATATCTCTGGCATACACCCTTCCCAGTTTTGACACATACAATGTTTCCTTGTTCTGTTCTAACTGTCTCCTGGTCCAAGTATAGGTTTTGCATCAGCAAAATCAAGTGTTCTGTGATTCTCATTCTTCTCAGAGTTAGCCACAGTTTGTTGTGATCCACATAGTCAAATGCCTTTGCATCGTCAATGAAACACAGATAGACATTCCTCTGGTACTCACTGCTATCTGCCAAGATCCATCTGACATTAGCTACAATATCCCTAGTACCACATCCTCTTCTAAAACCAGTCTGCACATCTGGAAGTTCTCTGTTGAAGTGCTGTTTCAGTCAGTTTTGTATCATTTTCAGCAGAATCTTGCTTCTATATGATATTGTTCTATAATTTCCACACTCTGTTGAGTCACCTTTCTTTGGAATGGACACAAATACAGATCTTTTTCAGTCAGTTGGCCAGGTGGTTGTCCTTCTGATTTCTTGGCATAATTTGGTGAGCACAACCAGAGCAGTGTCTGTTTTTTGAAGTATGTCAAGCGGTATGCTGTCAAGTCCTGAGACCTTGTTTTTTGTCAGTTTTTTCAGAGCAGCTTGAATTTCTTCCTTCATCACGATAGGCTCTTGCTCATATGTTGTTTCGTAAAATTCTTCTGAGTCTGCCAATTCCTGTTGGTACAATGACTCTGTATATTCTTTCCACCTTCTTTTAATACTTCCTGTATCATTTAATATTCTGCCCAAAGCATCGTCAAGTATTGCAACTTGAGGCTTGAATTTGTTCTTCAGTTCCTTCAGCTTAAGAACTGCTGTGCCAGTTCGGCCCCTTTAATAACAAACTATAGACAGCCTGTGAACCTGGTGCTAAAGAAGAACACTGAACATCTTATGGACTGTCTTGGAGAAGGTGTAGCCAGAGTGCTCCTTGGAGGCAAAGATGATGAAGCTTAGTTTCACAGCCTTTGGGCCTGTTGTTAGGAGGGGATATTCCTTGGAAAAAGACATCATGCTTGGAAAGGTGAAGGGAGAGTGAAGGAGAGGAAGACAGTCAACCAAGTGGACTGACACAGTGACTGTAGCAATGTTCTTGGGTGTGTCAGAGATTGTGAGGATGTCACAGGACTGGACAGGGTTCAGAGAGAGTTATTCTGAGTATTTCTATGAGTCATACTCAATTTGACAGTACTTAGTAATGACAACAACAGAGACAGTGGTGGATAACATTGAAAAGTATATTTATGCATCAATTACTCCTAATTTCCTCAAGCTCATATTGAACAAGACTTTGTTCTGATTGCTTCTGAGTGCTATAGTCTCAAGATTCCAAACCAATTTAAAAATAAAATTCACTGCGGTCAAATCAGTTCTCACAGTGACCCTTCACAGCATTTTTGAAGTTCTAAGTCTTTACAAGTGGAGATCACACATTCTCCCCCCACAGAGCAGCAGATGCATTAAAACTGTCACCCTTGCAGTTAGCAGCCTGCTATGTTATTGACCACATGACCAGGACTCCTTCATGTACTGTACATGCATACATGTACATGCACACATATACATATGCATATACCTACGTCTATAATCAAGAAATCAAAGGATAAATTGCACTGGGAAAATCTGCTGTCAGGGACCTCTCTAGAGTACTGAAGAGCAATGATGTCAGTCTAGAGACTAAGATATGTTGGATCCAAGCCATGAATTTCACAATTATTTGCTATACATCAGAAAGCTGGACAATGACTAAGGATGATACAAGAAAAAATCTATGCCTTTGAGCTGTGGTGCTGGAGAAGAGTATTGAATATACCATGGACTGAAGAGAGATCAAACAATTGTATCCTGGAGAGGGTGAAACTAAGCTGCTCCTTTGAGGCTAGGATTTTTAAGCTCTATATGATATATTTTGGGCATGTTACCAGGAGGGACTATTCTTTGGAAAAGGACATCATGCTTGGGAGGGTGGAGGGACATTGCAAGAGAGTAAGGCACTGGATGGGATGGATGGCTCAGGAACTGGGATAATGGTGACAGGTTTGTCAAGAGACAATGAAACTGACTCAGGATAAAGCAAAGTTCAGAGCTATTGTACATAGGGTCGCTATGAGTCACAAGCAACTCCACAGCACATAACAACATATCTATATATGTATATATTGTCACTTGTGCTGTGGAATTGGAACCTACTCATAGTGCATCCTTCAGAGGGTTCTCAGAGGCAGTAAATCAGGCAAGAGAAGATTGTCCATTCTTCTGTAGATTTGAGTCATGTACTTTTGGGATTGTAGCATAGCTTCTTACATCTAGGCCATCATCTCTCTCTCTCTCTCTCTCTCTCTCTGTGTGTGTGTGTGTGTGTGTGTGTGTGTGTGTGTGATTTCTTTGATAATTAAGAAAAGGACATAAGCAATGTAAAGAATTGGAATGTGATACAATGAAACTATTTTAAAAGATATAATAGAAAAACAGGAGAAGTATAGATTATTCAATAGGAACTCTTGAAAATCTTCATGGAGTCGGAGAAACTTGAACTGGGATTTACAAAGTGAGCAACATTTTAAGAAGCATAAGTGCATACATCTCCCTAAGCAAGGAACAGGGTGAGAGTAAGAAGCATGATCACACAAGTGTCAGAGAGAATTCTGGAAAGGTGAATGAAAGTAAAAACCCATGTACCATTCATATAACACTGAGACTTTTATGCTAGAGACAATAGAGTTTAGTCAAACTCTTCTAAGCAGAGAAATTTCTGGAGTCTCTGAGCATCACAAACGGTTAAGGGGTTTACCTGGTAACAGAAAAGTTAATTGTTTGGGTACAATCAGAGATAATCAGGCAAAAGGCTTGGTGATCTAAGTTAATATCTGTCATTAAAAACTCTATGGAACACATTGTACACACAGGTTGGCTATGAATTCATACCAACGCAATAATTCATATGACAACTTGGGTTCAAGTAAAAAGAGTTGAAAGCAAGAAGCTAAGTAGATACTTCAAGACTCTGTGACTGTCAGGTCTACTAGATCAGCTCAGTTCAGCAGAGTGGCAGGATACAAGATCACCATACAAATATCAGTTGAACATCCCTATAGTTACAATGAACACAATGAAAAGGAATAGGAATTACAATAATCAATCATACGATGAAATATTTAGGAATACACCTAACTAGAAACACAAAACATCTGTGTAAAGAAAACTACCATGCACTACTACAAGATACAAAGAGATCTAGATAAATGGGAAAAGGGTCAATGTTCACTGAAAGAAAAACTCAATATTGTAAAAATAACATTTTTATTATAAGCAATCTACAAGTTCAATGCAATCTCAATATGAACACCAACACCATTTCTTCAAGCGAATAGAAAAGGCAATGTCCAGTTTTGTTTGGAAAGGAAAGAGATCTTGAACAAGCAAAGCCCTACTGAAAAAGAAAAAATGAAATAAGAAGTGTCACACTTTCTATCTCAAAACCACTAGTAAATCATGTATGAGGATCCAAGCAGGGAGGGACGCAGAGCACAAGGATGGGTAGGAGGGTAATCATAAGGTCTCACAATGTGATGGTTGGAGAGAGGGGAAAGTAAAGGGAATGGGGAAATGCTGTGTGAAAAATAATGTATATGAACTTTGTAAGTAAACCAGTATAAAATAAAAATGCTATTAAAAAAAAAAAACAAAAACAAGTAACAACAAAAAACCCACACACACAGCCATAGTAAGCAAAACAGCATGGTTCAATGACAGACACATAGACCAATAGAATAGAACTGAGAACTGAGAACTGAGAAATCATCTTGTCATCCTCTGCTTGACTGATATTTGACAAAGAAGTGAAATTTATCAAGTGGAGAAATGACAGCCTCGTTAACAAATGGTGTTCACCAAATTGGACATCTTCCTGCAAAAAAAAACTGAAACAGGATCTACATCTCACTCTGTAAACAAAAACTAACTCAAGGTGGATTATGAGCCTAAGGGTAAAGCCAAAAACTATAAATATCATCAGAGAAAAAAAACAACACAAAAAAAAACAGGAACAAATCTAGAAGACCTAGTCATCAACATGAGTAAAAGTCTTCTAAACATAGCCAAAAATGCACAACCAGGAGAGGATTAAGTCAAGAAATGGGGCCTTTTTAAAAACAAACCCTGTGTACATTGAAAAACTTCTCCACTAGTATATAATGAAAGCCCCCAGACCAGGAAAAAATATTGGTAATGACATATCTCACAAGAGATTTATTACTAAAATTTGTAGAGTGCTTCAGCATCTCAACAAGGAAAAGATTAATAATCCAATAACAAAATGGGCAGAAGAAATGAAAAGACTTCACCAAAGAGGATATTCATATGGCAAACAAAGACACGAAGAAATGCCCCAAATCACTAGCTATTGTTACATGTTAGGTGCCATGTGTCAAGTACAACTCATAGTGATCCCATGAAAAACAGATCCTAACCTTGTTCTGTTATTCTGTGCTGTTCTCTGACACAATTCCATTGCTACAGTCACTGTGTCAATACACCTTGAGGGTCTTCTTCTTTTTCACTATCCCTCCACCTTCCCAAGCATAATGTCCCTCTCTAAGGAATAGCCTCTACCAACAACATGCCCAAAGTATGTGAGACACAGTTGTATCATTTTTGCCTCCAAGAAGTACTCTGGCTTCACTTTCTCCAAGATGTATCTGTTTTTTCTTTTGGCATTCCATGGGAATTCAATACTTTTCTCCAACTCCACAGTTCAGAGGCACCAATTCTTCTCCTGTCCTGTTTATTCATTGTCCAGTTTTAGCAGCATTTCAAGTGACTGAAAATTCATGACCTGAATCAGGCATACTTAGTCCACAAACTAACATCATTGCTCTCAATAATTTGGAAAGTTTCCCGACTGCACATTTTTCCCAGTAGCTATTTGATTATTTTTCCCAGTAGCTATCAGAGATGTATAAATCAAAACAACAATGAGATACCAACTCATCCCAACAGCAATCATAAATCTTAATAGGACAGCACAAACAAATGTTGGCAAGGATGGAGAGAGATTGTAACTCATATGCACTGCTGGTGGAAATGTAAAATGGTGCAAATATTATGGAAGGCAGACTGACATTTCTTCAAAAAGGTAAAAATAGAAATCCCCTTTGTTCCAGCTATTCTACTGTTGGGAATATATCTTAAGGATATTAGAACTGAGACAGGAACCCATGTACGTGCATTTGTATTCACTGCAGCATTATTAACAATAACAAGGAGCTGGAAGTGCCCATCAACAAACAAATGAATAGAGAAATGGTGGTATAGTAACACAATGGAATACTATACAACATTAGAAAACAATGCAGAACTCATTAAACACAACATGGTGGAGTCTAGAGGACAATACGTGAAGTAAAATAACTCAGTCACAAGAAGACAACACCTCTATAAAAATAGAAGGGTTATTTTGGGGTGAGTAGGAGAGAGGGAATGGGGAAAGAAGAAATAGAATGGATAAACAATGAACATTAAATGGATTAGTCCACAACAACTTGGGCTCTAAACCACACGAAAAGAGATGTATTTTCCTTTTCAAAATATTTCTTTTAAAAATTAATAATGCCCCTAACATTTAATTGCTATGCATCAGAGAGCTAGACAATGACTAGGGATGACAGAATAGAATTGATGCCTTTGAGCTGTGGTGCTGGAGAGGAGTTTGAATATACCATGGACTGACAGAAGAACAAACAGGTTAGTCTTAGAAAGAGTGAAGCCAGCCTGTTCTTTGGAGGCAAGGATTCTGAGTCTTCATCTGACATATTTTGCACATGTTGCAAAGACAGACTGGTCCATGGAGAGGGACATCATGCTTGGAAGGGTGGAGGGACAGAGGAAGAGAGAGACCATCAATGAGATGGATTGATTCAGTGACTGAGGTAATGAAGGTAGCCATGTAAGAGACAATAAAGTTGGCACAGGATAGAGCAGGGTTCAGGGCTGTTGTACGTACATACGGTCGCTATGAGACACAAGTACCTTGACAACCTATAACAACAACACAAAGCCCCTACCAAATATTCAAACTCAAGAAGTTGAGTTTATGCTCAAAACTCACTGCCATTTCTACTGACTCATAATTGACTCTACATTGGATTTCAGGGTCTGTAAATTGCACTGAAGGAGATTGCCCACTTTGCTCCTGAGATGCAGCTGGTACATTCAAACTTCCAGAGAATAGGGGCCTTTGGGTTTGCAGTGCAACTCCCTACATACTCTGGTATTTACTAGATTGGTAAATTTGCATCTCCTCAAACTCCAGATCCTGAAGGATAAAGACATCTACATTGACTGTTGAGCGAGCAGACCCAGCTTGGAGAGGAAGAGTCCACAGTTAAAGCTTCGTGATCAGCAGGTTCCTAATAGAAGCAGTTCTAACAGGCAGCAGCCCTAGGCTGCAGTATATATAACTGCATTGAAACACAATGGGCAGTTTTAAAATAAAATCCAAATGTCAAGCATAAGAAAGGCATTTTTCTTGTTTTACTCCGAAAGAACACACCAGGGAGAAATTGGGGAAAGTAAAACCTGTTGGAAATATGAGCATGTCTGCAGGCTAATTTGCAAGGGGATAATAATATTGGACTTGCCATAATACCTCTCTGTTAGCAAGGAGAATGTGTACCAATGACAGAGTTATTCAACAGAGCCTTCAAAAGGAAGGTAGAAAAATACAAATTATTCCAAGGTGTAAGCTTCAAAACTTCATGTCAGAAGGGGAAAAAAAGAATGACATGGCACAAAAAAATAATATGACAAAATATTTAAGAAAATAGCACTAAAATAATCTACATAAAATACATCTCTTATGGATGAGGCGAGGTAGGAACTCTTATACACTGTTAGTGGGATTGTAAAATGGTACAACCATTCTGGAAGGCATTTTGGAGTTTCCTCAAAATGCTGAACATCGAAATTCCATATGACCCAGCTAGTCCACTGCTTGGAGTAGACCCTGAGAATATTCTAACTGAGACACAAACGGAGATTTTTGTACACTGATGTTCAAAGCGGTGTTATTTACCATCGCAGGAACATGGACACGGCCCAGATGCCCAACCATAACTGAATGGATTGAGAAATTGAAGTACATTCACATGATGAAACACTACATAGCACCCAGGAATAATGATTTTGAAAATCACTACCTAACTTGGGAGGGACTGGAGAGCATTATGCTAAGTGAACTCAAACCCATAAGGACCAATACCGTATAAGACTATTATTGTAGAAATAGGAAGAGAACTAGCAAAATGGGTATGAGGATCCAAGTGGGAAGAGTAGTGGCAGAGGGGTGAGGACGGGCAGGGGGGTAACCATAGAGTCACACAATTTGATGGGTAGAGGGAGGGGTGGGTAAAGCAAATGGGAAAGATCGGATGTGAAAAACAATGTATGCAATCTTTGTAAGCAAACAAGCATAAAATAATTTTTTAAAAAAATATGCCTCCTCTTAAGATTTGGCATAGAAGTAAAAGAAGAAATCATAATAAAAATTAGTAGAGATGAAATCTAAATTTTACTGCAAAGAGATTTGGGGAAAGGTTGAATGGAGAAGGCTCAACAAAGGATCTGTTGAAAGATGAGATAGAATAATGGTTTCTGCAACAAAGAACACAAGTCTATCTAGTGCCACCCACACTTGTAATTGCATGTAGAGACCCAGCAACATGAGGGGTGAAGGTGGTGAGGATAAGCTGAGAGGTGTAGTCCAAGGAGGTACAGAAGGGGGACTCAAGCACCATCTTTCTTCTGCTATTTCTCATAAGAATAACTCAAAATCTCTTTCCCAGTCTTGAGAGCTAATGATTTTAGTAAAAAGCATGTCCAGTGCTGCCAGTGGATGTGTGTGTCTGCATGTACTCACAGTGAAATGTTTTTTATGTATTTCACAACAGAACTGTCAGATATGGTTAGGGGACCCAGTGGCTGAGATATTCTGGAAACAGAACACCAGGGCTTGCTTCCTAGTTACTTGTGGGTGAATTTCAACCACCCTTTTTTTCAGGACCTGAGCATTTAATCACCTGAAACACTTAGGCACTCTCTAAAGCTTTCAACTTCTTGCACATTCTCTTCCCAGTGTCTCTTGTTACTTTAAGAAGAATCTTCTCCTTCACAATTAGAATGAACAACTTTAATTCATACATGGGAGGTGCTGTTTAGAGTAGACTATTCACTGAATACCCTCAAGGGAGCTCTGGTGTTCTAGTGACAAGAAGCTGCACTGCATTGAATCCTGAGGAACCAAATCTCAAAGGCACCAAGTTCAAATCCACCAGCTGCTCCACGAGAGAAAGACACACAGCCTCCTCCTTGCCTGTGACTAACTGCCTTTGAAAACCTGCTGAGGATCAGCTATGGATCGGTTCCAACTGGATGATACACAACCACAACAACCAGAGTCTATAGCTTTTTCAAAATAGCAAATGCCAACAAAGAAAATAAATGAGTGTGGCAAAGGTATGAAGGGGAAGTGATATAAGGGTGAACTGTTAATTTTAATTTTCATGGTATTTTTAAATTAAGGGAACTAACTCATAAGAAACCTAAACAAATACACAAAATAAGTCTGCTGATGAAAATCAAGGTATAAACGAGCAGTGTGTGATCTCATAAAAAAGTAATCAGTATAAAGGAACTCCAGTGGCCTAGTGGCAAGAAGCTCCACTGCAATCCCAAAGGTGCTCAGTTCAAATCCATCAGATGCTCTGCTGGAGAAGGAGGGGCTTTT
>NW_006399908.1:3756892-3758506 GCF_000299155.1 Elephantulus edwardii | reverse complement strand
TGTGTGTGTGTGACAGAGAGAGAGAGAGCATTTATGAACCACATTATATTCCATGTACAGAATGTTTCTTCTAGGTAGTGTTGTATGGTGAATTGAGTTTGGTTTTAGATTCCACAGCCCAAACATCAACAAAGGTCTGAGAGCTCTGGCATTATTTAAGGAATTAAAGTGCAATCTGCAATGCAGCAATAATTTACTGCAGAGCTTTGGGCAAGAAGCTTGCTGCGAATTATCAGGCCGGGATGTTATTAACACATCAGCTGTCAAGGCTACTGAAAGACGCTAAAGAAGTTTCTATCAGTGTTCTGAGATGGTGAAATACATAAATCACTTAATTGGTGTAAAGAACTTGCTTTAAACAAATAAATCCAAACTTTGTTGTTAATTCGTTTCAAGGAGAGCACCCAGCTGATGAATAAATTCTTGGACTAGTAAGAAGCCTACAGTACAAGTTAGATGGCAAGACTCTTCCACCAAAATACCCTAAGTCCTAATGGATTGATGAATAAAAGAACATACAGGCGTTCATAAAGAGGTGCGTGAGGTATGCATAGTATGTGTGGAGGAAATGTTTTCTTGGAGAAAATAAAACCATTACTGTGGTTTCACCATGAATTTTTTTAAAGTTGCTTTACATGCTTTTTTGTTCTGTTGTAAATTTGTTTTCCACATAAATAAATATTATCTCATCGCCAACCATCTCCATTAGAATCTAGCAGACCATGAAATAGGCTTTGCAAGATCAAGCAATGCACTTGGCCCAAGGAAGAAAATAAATGGACAAAAAAAATTTAAAAACCAATACATTGTTTTCACTTCTAGCTTAAGAACTCATGGATAAGTAAATCTGCTTAACAGTTTGGAGAACATCCAGTGTATAATCCTTTTTAGTCAAAGGCAGTTCTATAAAGAAAAGTAGATTACTCATAACTGTGAACAAATAAATCACTTTCTATTTCTATCTCCCTCTTGCTCTACCTTTTTAGTGTTCTAACCCTCTTATTATTTTTCCTATAACAGCTGCTGAAAGGGTATATGTTCCTTAAGCAAAAATAGCCTAAGCACAGAGTCCTGACATTTAAATCTACTACATTCAACACTGAGTAAATAGTGATAAACCCAATTTGTTCTTGGTTTTAAGCACAGAACAATTTCCCAAGATACCGTCATTAAGAGTATCATAAAATTTAAGAGCAGAGCAGTGACCTCAGCTTAGATTCAGTTCTGAAATGTAATTAAAATGCCAACAAGCACAATACATACCTCACTAATCAGTAAAGAATGCAAACAAAGTCATTACAAAGAAGAAAAGACCAAAGTGGATGTCAGAAGAGACTCTGAATATTTCACTAGAGCACGGAAAAGCCAAAGCAAAGGGAAGAAATCAAGAAACAAAGGAGCTGAATAGAAGATTTCAAAGGGCCACTCGGAAAGACAAGGCAAAATATTATAATGAAATGTGCAAGGATGTGGAGTCAGAAAATCAAAAGAGCTGAACTTGGTCAGCATTTCTTAAGCTGAAGGAGCTAAAGAACAAATTCAAGCCACAAGTTGCAATGTTTAAAGATGCTATGGGCAGAATATTGAATGATTCAGGAAGCGTTAAAGGAAGAT
>NW_006399908.1:3733417-3755977 GCF_000299155.1 Elephantulus edwardii | reverse complement strand
CTCAGAAGGACTTGGCAAAAATAAAGCCCCAGGAATTGATGGAATATCAATGGGCATATTTCAATAAACAGATGCTGTCCTGGACGTGCTCACCAAGCTGTGCCAAGAAATCTGGAAAACAGCTACTTGCCCAACTGACTGGAAGAGATTCCTATTTGTTCCTATTCCAAAAAAAGGTGCTCTGACAGAGTGTGGAAATTATTGAACAATATCATTAATACCTTGGAAGCAGGAGTGGCATCCACTTCCTAAACAACTGCCTCTGGAAACTCTATGAACTTTGATAAAAGGCAATAGTTATAGAAAGGCTTCAGGCCTTCTGTTCATAGGGCTGCTATGAGTCATGCTTGACTCAACAGCAATCAACAATAACAACATCATTAATACCACACACTAGCAAAATCCTGCTGAAGATTATCCAGAAGTGAATGGAACAGTACATGGTCAGAGAACTACAAGAAATACAAGCTGGGTTTAGAAGAGGTTGTGGCACTAGAGACATTATTGCCAAAGTCAGATCGATCTTGGCAGAAAGCAAAGAAGAATGTCTATCGGTATTTCATTGACTATGCAAAGGCATTTGACTCTGTGGATCACAACAAATTGTGGCTAACATTAAGGAAAATGGGAATCCCAGGACACTTGATTGTGCTTATGCGAAACCTATACTTAGACCAAGAAGCAGTCCTCAGAACAGAGCAGGGAAACACTGCATGTTTCAAAATCAGGAAAGGAGTGTATCAGGGATGTGTCCCATCTCCATGCCTTTTCAATCTATATGCAGAACAGATCATTTGAGAAGCAGGGCTTTATGAGAAGTGTGGCATCAAGATTGGAAGAAGATTCATTGACAACCTACATTATGCGAATGATACAACCTTGCTTGCTGAAACTGAAGAAGACCTGAAGTGCTTGCTGCAGAAGGTCAAGGTCTGTAGTCTTCAATATAGATTGAAGCTCAACATCAAGAAGACAAAGATTCTCACCACTGGGCTAACTGGCAGCACCATGATAGATAGAGAAGAGATTGAGGTTGTTAACAATTACAGCTTGCTCAGCTCCACAATCAACACTCTGACATCAGCAGTCAGGAAATCAAAAGAAAAATTGCATTTGGAAAATCTGCTGTCAGGGACCTCTCCAGAGTGCTGAAAAGCAGCAATTTCAGTGTAGAGACTGAGGTGTGCCTAATCCAGACCATGGTTTTGGCAATTACTTGTTATGCTTCAGAGAGCAGTACAATTACTAAGGATGACAGAAGAAGAATCGAGACCTTTGAGTTGTGATGCTGGAGAGGAGTCTTCAACATACCATGGACTGCCAAGGAAACAAAGAGGTCTGTCTTGGAAAAGGTGAAACCAAGTTTCTCCTTGAATGCTAGGATTTTGAAGCTCTGTCTCACATACTTTGGGCACGTGGCCAGGTGAGACCAGTTCTTGGAGAAGGACATTATGCTTGGAAGGGTAGAGGGACAGCATAGAAGAGGAAGACCCCGAATGATATGGATTGATACAGTAACTGGGGTAATGGGGGTAGGTGTGTCAGAATTGGTGAGACTGGCTCAGGACAGGGCGGGCTTCAGACCTGCTGTACATCGGGTCGCCATGAGTCATAGGAGACTCAACAGCACACAATAACAATAATCAGTAAAGATAGGGAGTTCTGGTGGCCTAAAGGCAAGAAGCTGCACTGCAATCCAAAAGGCACTTGGTTCGAGGCCACCAGCTGCTCCAAAGTAAAAGGATGGCAATCTCTTCCCATACAATTAACTGCTTCTGAAAACCTGCCAAGAGTCAGTTCTAATTCTAAGGCACACAACAACATCAACCAGTAATTGGTAACCAAGGATAACCACAGTCAATCCACAGTATTAATATGGTTAAAGAAAGAAGGCTTTCAAGTAAACTGCTTCTTTTACATAAATTACATAATTTGTACCAGGTTAATTTATCAGAAAGTCCATGTGCCCAGAGCCCAAAGTTCAAAGGGAATATGTAAGTACTCTGTCGAGGAATGTTTACAGTCATAGCTCTGCTTGGAGTTGAAGTGGGAAATAAAGTATGAATTCAGTTATCAGTTGGCTCCACAATCAGCACTCTTGGCACCAGCAGCCAGGACATTAAAAGACATATTACATTGGGAAAATCTGCTGTTAGAGACCTCTTCAGAGTACTGACGAGCAATGATGTCAGTCTGGAGACTAAGGTGCTATGCATAAGAGGGCTGGACAATGACTAGGGATGATAGGAGAATTGATGCCTTTGGGCTGTGGTGTTAGAGTGTTGAATATACCATGGACTGCTAAGAGAATGAACAGGTTCACCCTGGAGAGAATGAAGCCAGGTTGCTCCTTTGAGGCAAGGTTTCTGAAGCTTGGTCTGACATACTTTGGAAATGTTGCAAGGAGGGACCAGTCCTTGGAGAGGGACGTCATGTTTGGGAAGGTGGAGGGACAGCACAGGAGAGGAAGACCTTCAATGAGATGGATTGATTCAGTAACTGGGGTAATGGGAGTAAGTGTATCTGAGACTGTAAGGTAGGCACAGGATAGAGCAGGGTTTTGGGCTGTTGTAAATGGAGTCGTTATGACTCGCAGCTGACTTGACGGCACATAATATTACCATGAAGTCAGAACCAACTCATAGCTGATCACCTGGAAGTTTTCAGAGGCTATAAATCACATGGGAGGAGGCTGCTCACTTTTCTCCCATCAACCAGTTGGTTTACCTTTGGGTTGGGAGTACAACTCCTTATTCGCTAGGTGACCAGAGCCTCGTTGGAAAGTTTAGGAACTGGCAAAACCCCAGGAGCCTAGTACATGATGAGTATTCACTTTGATTGGCAGAAGACAAGGCTTGAGTGGCCCAACAAACCAGACAAATGCATCCTTGTGTCCTCAGTCTCTCTGAGAGCCTCAGAAAAAATGAAATGTGAGGGCCACTCAATGCTTGCCCAGCGGATTCCATCACAGTTTTGCCCAATGAATGACATACATTAATATTTTATTTAGTAGAACATGAAAATTTACAAAGAACTTTGAGTCCACACTCGAGGAAAAGTTAATTGATTTTGTCCTTTGGTCTAATATAATACTTTTGTTGCTCATTCAAGAGTCTGTGCTGCAATCCCAAAGGCTTGAGGTTCGAGGCCACCAGCTGCTCTGTGAGATAAGAATAGGCATTCTCCTCCCAAGCAATTAACCGCCTCTGAAAACCCACCAGAGGGTCAGCTATGGGTTGGTTCCAACTGTATGGTACACAACAACAGGAAGTTAACTATAAGTGCTCATGGTTCAAACTGAAGAGGTTCTTGAAATTAAGCATATTGAAATGTGAATTGATATAGCAGATTTTATTGTCAAAAATAGCGAGCTTGGTGGCCTAGTATAAGAAACTGCACTGCCAACCCCCAAGGCAGGTGGTTCAAATCCACCAGCTACTGCTTGGGAGAAGGATGGACAATCTCCTGTACAACTAACAGTCTCTGAAAACCCACAGGAGGGTCAGCTATGGGTTGGTTCCAACTTGGCAGCACACAGCAACAGCATTGTCATCAAAATAATCTTCTTATAATTAAACTGTTGGATGTTTCCAAGACACCACTACAGAGAATGTCTCTAGTTGAAGGGAAGGAAATGGGACTTTTCTGGAAGTATTGGCCTGGGGCCTTTTTGAGTCAATGTAGAGATTATGGTTTACCAACACTTTTAAGTGGGAGACTTATAAAGAATTTGTGCCAAAAATTTTCCATCTTAATCTACTGGTTCCTTAAGGGCTAACTACCAGTTTATAGAAAAACAGGGGATAGAAGAAAAAGTTACAATGAATACCACCAGGAAACAAATAGATTGAAAGAGCAGCTTGTTTTTAAAAACAATTGGGGCAATCTAATGTCAGTGATGACAAACTAGTGTCATGATACGAGAAGGAAAGAAAACAGAGAGGGAGGAAAGAAATATTTCTAGGATAAAACGCACAAGAGGCATAACCAGCAGATGCGAGGTGTTTCCAGTAATAAAATTCATCCTGCTTGAACACTATAGGAGAATATTCAGTTGAATAGCTATAGAAGACATGGAGGAGATAAGGGGAGCCTTGACTAGTAGACCCTCTTGAAAGCACACTGACCTTGAATTGATTCCAACTTACCGTGGCCCTTCAGGCCAGATCAGAATTGGCCTGAGGGCTGCCAAAGGCTGCAAGTCTTTATGGGAACCTCCTGCCCATCTTTCTCTCAAGGAATGGCTAGTAGGGTTACCATGTGACTTTTCAGTTAGCAGATAATTGCTTTAGCAGCTGCACCACAAGGGTTCTTTCTTAAGTACTTGTTCGTATGTGCTTTGGGGTCAAAACCAACTCACAGTTGGCCCTCCAGAGAGTTTTCAGAGGCATAAATTACCTGGGTGGCGATTGTCCATCTTTCTCTTACAAAGCAAATGGGGGACTAAAACCATATGTCTTCCCACTTAGTCATTAGTACTCCTTCTGTCAGTGCTAGATCTCAAAAGGCACCTTGCCATTGTGACAGATCTGACTCCTAGCTAACCTCTGGGAAGCTTCTGAGGTTCTAAATCTCACAGGAGGTAAATGCCCATGGTTCTCCCTCGGAGCTGCTGATGGAGTCAAACTACCAGTCTTTACATTGACAGCACTTTTTACTTCACCACTAGAGTTATTTCCAGTCCAGATTGTTCAAGGCCGTTATTATTATTATTATTATTATTATTGTAATAAAATATAGCTACATGGGGAAACTTTCCTTGTTTTTAAAGAATTATGTTCTAAAGTATTTAAGAAAAGAAAAATGCCATGATGTGACAATTTAGAACACTTCAGGGGGGAAAAAAACAAAACCCACAAACAAGAACAACAAAATAGATCAAGCAAATGGGGTAAAAGTGATGACAACTGTAAAAATCTAAATATTGAGTGTGCTGCTGTTGTGCTGTTTCCTCCTATGGATTCCAACTTGTAGTATCCCTTCAGAGTGAAGTAGAATTGCCACGTAGGGTTTTCAGGCTGTAAGTTTTACAGAAACAGACTGCCACATCTGAAGCCGATGGGTTTGAACCATTGATCTCCCAGTGAGTCAAGCACTTCTGCAGATGTTTATTATAATATTGTTTAAAAAGAAATGGTGTGACTGGCATAGGGTCACCTGCTTCTGACTTCTGACCTCCACTGATGACAAAAAGACAACATCAGTGCCCATCAACAGCACCCACAAGATAAAATGTATTTAAAATTATAGTTGATCCACACTTCGGAGTCACCAACCCATATGTGGCAGCATACTTCTAGTATGAAAAAGCAAAGAAGGAATAAATCAAGGCATGGCAGAGATAGTGAGGATGATGCAGACTAGTGTAAAATTGAGATCAGTTGTCCATACGGTCACTATGCGCCATAGTTGACTGGACGGCGCTGAATCACACAGGGTCCAGTTACGTGGCATCTGTGTCCAGAGACTCAGACATTCGCAGACTACTGGACTTGCCTGTATGATGTCTTCTCTGTGGAGAACGGAAGCAACAGTACAAGCAGTCAAGTCAGCTCATAGTCCATGTCTGTTGGGGAAGTCCGCCTAAAACTACAGAAGCACAAATCTAGGAAGCAGCATTGCTGGGCACATTCTTGTGGTGATTGTGTGAAATAATGTGTGCCTATGATCAACCACACTCACTCACCATTCCGGAAAGATATGTGGAAGTACAATTCCTTTCCCTCCTTCCCTTTGCCCATTACCACTTCCCCATTCAGCTTCTGTCATAAATTCACTTACTTAACCACAAATAATTCCTACCACATGTCAGATAGAGTTCTGGAGCTAGAGATTTGGTTGTGAACAAGATAAAATATTTGCACTACAGGAGTAAAGATGGCAAATATATGTGGACAGGTGAATGGAGGTAGACTAGAAATGAAAGATTAAGGAGAACTAAGATGAGAATTGATACCTTTGAACTGTGGTGCTGGAGAAGAGTATTGAGTATACCATCGACTGCTAAAAGAACAAACAGGTTCGTCCTGGAGAGGTTAAACCAGGCTACTCCTTGGAAGCAAGGGTTCTGAAAAACTTTACATGTTGCAAGGAGGGACCAGTCCTTAGAGAGGAACATCATGCTTGGAAGGGTGGAGGGACAGCACAGGAGAGGAAGACCATTTGTGAGATGGATTGATTCAGTGACTGGGGTAATGGGGGTAGGTGTGTTGGAGACAGGGAGATTGGCACTGGACAGAGCAGGGTTTACAGCTATTGTACATGGGGTCACTATGAGTCACAGGCAACCTAAAAGCACATAACAAAAACAACAAGATAGGGAAAAGGGAGCTCTCATAACCTAGTGGTAAGAGGCTGTACTCCAACTCTGACACACTCCTTTCTTAGTTTTAAACTATGTAGTGTTTCCTTGCTTCATTTGCACAACAGCATCTTGGTTCAATATAGGTTTTTCATGAGCACAATTAAGTATTCTGGAATTCCCATTCTTCTCAATGTTAGTAAAAATTTGTTATTGTCCACACAGTCAAATGCCTTTATTGTTTGTTGTTGTTCTATGCCATCGTGTCGCTTGTGGCTTATAGTGACCCTATGTACAATAGCCCTGAAACCTGCTCTATCCCATGCCAACCTTATTGTCTCTGACACACCTGCCCTCATTACCCCAATCACTGAATCAATCCATCTCATCGATGATCTTCCTCTCCTGTGCTGTCCCTCCACCCTCCCAAGCATGATGTCCCTC
This sequence comes from Elephantulus edwardii, assembly GCF_000299155.1. NCBI lineage: Eukaryota > Metazoa > Chordata > Mammalia > Macroscelidea > Macroscelididae > Elephantulus > Elephantulus edwardii. The sequence goes on along the minus strand of NW_006399908.1, from coordinate 3,749,232 downwards.
TCCAAGGACTGGTTCCACCTTGCAACACAGCCAAAGTATGTCAGAAACCTCAGAATCCTTGCCTCCAAGGAACAGCCTGGCTTCACCCTCTCCAGGACGAACTTGTTTGTTTTCCTAGCAATTCATGGTATGTTCAATACTCTTCTCCAGCACCACAGCTCAAAGGCATCAACTCTCTATCATCTATTAGCTACAGTAATTTCTATAGAAAAATATCATCTGGTCTAGTATTTGAAAAGGAAATAGAGTTACTTTTTTTCTTTTTACTTACACATTTCCAAAATTATTAATTGCTTCACTTACATCCTTTAAAAGCAACCAATTAGTTTGTTTTGAGTATCAATTGATGTATTAAACCTATTTCATGTGTTTCAAATCATTACAATTATTTTCCATTGTTATTATTATATACCATTGAGTTGGTATATCTGACCTTTCAGTAGGTTTTCAGAGGCCATAAATAACGTAGGAGGAGTTTGCCCACCTTTATCCTATGGAGAATCTGGTATAGTCAAACAATGTGCCTTTGCCTTGTAGCACAACTCCTTACCATTGTCGTTGTTGTTATTAGGTGCCACCGAGTCAAGTATGACTCATAGTGACCCTATGAACAAAAGAACCTGAACGTAATCCTGTCTGACCTCCATCCTCATACTTCCTGGCCCACAAGAGCCCATTGCAGCAGTCACAGTGTCAATCCACCTGGTTGAGGGTCATCCTCTCCTTTGCTGACCCTCCACCCTTCCCAACATCATGTCCTTCTCCGAGGAATAGCACCTCTTAGCAATATGTCCCAAGTACGTTAGGCAAAGCTTCATCATTCTTGCCTCCAAAGAGCACTCTGGCTGCACCACTTCATGATGTATTTATTCGTTCTCTTAACTGTCCATGGGATGTTCAGTGTTCTTCTCTAACCCCACAGCTCAAAGGTATCACCTGTTTTTCTATCATCCTTATTCACTGTCCAGCTCCCAGATGCATACCTAGTAATTGGGAAGAATATTGCCTGGATCAGATGCACATTAGTCCTTAAACTGACACCACTACTCATCAATAATTTGGAAAGGTCCCTAACTGCAGAGTTTCCCATTGCAATGCATCTCATTTCCTGATTGCTTGTACCAAGGAAGTTAATTGTGAGTCCAAGCAAGACGAAGCTGTTAACAGTTTTTCAATCTCCTCTCCAACCCTCATGGCACTGCCTAAAGGTCCAGTGGTAAGAATCTTTGTTTTCTTGATATTGAGCCTCAATCCACATTGACCATTAGGCCATCAAAAAAGCTCAAATTTGCCCAAAAAGCGATCTTTAGTTAATGTGGGGCTCTTTAATTTATTCCTGAGTAACTTTAACATGACCTTAAAGTGGATGCTTTTTACTTCCTTGTTTTCTGATGTGTCATGATGATCTATGATCATGTGGTACACTTTATATCCCAGACCTAGAAATAATCTTTTACAAAAAGTTCCAGTTCCTTCTAGTGGAGTGTGGCATTTAGAGACTACAATCTGAACATTAAATATCATTGCTATTGAATTAGTCAATGCTACTCTGTTTTCCCTTAGGCAGTGCTGAAAACATCAAGAAGGAGATAGATGACAATAAAGACACACAGATAATGGAAATAATAAAGTAGAAAGAAATAATGGTTTTCTAAAAGCAAGATCACACGTAAGTTCATACAGCTATATTTTCTGTTTACTTTTATATTGACTTGCCAACAAAATGAATATATATTTTAATTAATACAAATTGTGTTTTAAACATTCCTTCATTCACACTGAGTTTCATATGATCATTACTTTTTTTTTAATGAATCACTATTGATCTATGCCCACTATTACCCCATCTTTTCAGGTACCAAATAGATCTTTCCTAATTCTTTTTCCCTCCCTTCCATCCCCCCCTCCACGTTCTGCCCACCAAACACTGCAACCCCATGATTTTACCCCTTCTGACCCTCAGCTCCTTTGCCCCCTCTCTTTTTCCCTTTGGACCCTTGTACACATTCTCCTAGTCATTCTTCTATTTTTACAACAATGATCTTATGTCGTATCTGTCGTTACAAACTTTAAGTTACTTTACTTGGCGTAATGCTTTCCAGCCTGTCCCATGTTATATAGTATTTTCAAAACCATTGCTCCTGAGCGCTGTATATTTGCATTCCATTGAGTAAATGTACCACAATTTCTCCATCAATTCATTTGTTGATGGACATTGAGTTGTTGCCATTTTCTTCCTTTTGTGAATAATGCTGCTATGAATGTCGGAGTACAAATCTCCCACTTGTGTCTCAGTTCTACTTTCTCTGGTGTATATTCCTAGCAGTGGAATAGGGGGTCAGATGACACTTATATGTTCAGCTTTTGGGGGAAACACAAAACTGCCTTCCAGAGTGGTGGTTGTGTTTTTGTTGTTAGGTGCCACCGAGTCAAGTACGACTCATAGCAACCCTATGAACAAAAGATCTGAACCCAGTCCTATCCTGTGCAGTCCTCACACTTCCTGACATAGAAGAGTCCATTGTAGCAGTCACCTTGTCAATCCACCTGATTGAGGGTCATCCTCTCCTTTGCCAACCCTGTACCTTTCCCAGCAGCATGTCCCTCTCCAAGGAATAGCACCTCCTAGCAATAAGTCCAGAGTATGTGAAGTGAAGCCTCATCATTCTTACCTCCAAAGAGCACTCCAGCTGCATATCTGCTTGTCCATCTCTCATGACACTGTCTATTGGTCTAGTGGTAAGAATCTTTGTTTGCTTGATATTGAGACACAGTCCATACTAAAGGCTGAATTCCTTGATTTTCTGCAACAAGTACTTCAAATCCACTTCACTGTTATCAAGTAAGTTTGTGTCATCTGCATAGCGAAGGTTATTGATGAGTCTTCCTCCAACCTTGATGCCTTATTCTTCTTCATAGAGTCCATCTTTTTCAGTATACAGATTGATAGGTTTTGAGACAAAATACAACCTTAACACACTCCCTTCTAAATATGAAACCCTGTAGTGTTCCCTTGTTCTGTTTGCTCAATAGCCTGCCTCCTGATCTAGGTATAGGTTTCACATGAGCAAAATCAAGTGCTCTGGGATTCCCATTCTTCTCAATGTTAGCCATAACTTGCTATGATTTACGCAGTCAAATGCCTTTGCATAGCTCATAAAGCATAAATAGACATTCTTCTGGTATTCCTTACTTTCAGCCAGGATCCATCTGACATCAGCAGTGATGTACCTAGTGCCACAGTCTCTTCTAAATCCTGCTTGAACTTCTGGCAATTTCCTTTCTAAGTACTGTTCTAGCCATTTTTGATCTTCAGCAATATTTTATTTGCATGTAATATTAATGATATTGTTCGATAGTTTCCACATTCCATTGGATCATCTTTCTTGGGAATGGGAACAAATATGGACCTTTTCCATAGAACAGATAAATGTTTTCCAAATTTCCTAGCATGGCCTGGTACATCCAGGGTTCCATTTGTCAAAGCAAGTCCCATTGATTCCTGGGAACTTATATCTTGGCAATGCCTTCGAGACAGCTTCCACTTCCTCTTTCATTATCACTGGTTTTAGTAGAGCTCTTACACTAAGACATACTTGGAAGTGGGATTGACCACCCCCTTCTGAAACAAGCCTCTGAAACCATATGAGCAGTAGATGAATGCAGATAGTTTAGAAGTAGTGGTAAGGCTCAGGTTGAAAATCAGCTGAAATGAAGACAAACAATAGCGAGTATCCTTTAATAACTGTAACATGGAATGCATGTAGCTGGAAAGTTGGAAAACTAGAAATTGTGAATTTCCATTACAGAATTCATTTTAAAAAAACACACCACCAACAAAAAACCACACAAAAACCAAACAAATAACCACAAAAAGAAACCAGTTAGTGGATTAACTCACCAAGCTCTGCACAGTCAGAATCATGGACTCTCATTTCCCCACTTGCCTGAGTTCAACTGATGATGCTACCAAAGGCATATTCTCCTCCGAATAATTACATACCACTGGCATCCGATTTTATCCTTTTAAAGAATCTGAGGCGATAGCATACAATTTAGCCTTGAGGATTTATTTGCTCTTTCAGAGAATAACTATGAACTGAGTCCGAAGTATTTACACACAGACACAAAACTCAGGTGGACCTCAAAGAAAACATGATGTGGGTATTCGGAATGAGATTCAGGTTGAAGGCAAAAGAGCAGGAGGAGAGTGAGTCGGGAAATCTCTGAAAATAGGCATCCTTAGAAGGAAGGCAACATAAGCAAAGGCATATGTGTAGTGCATGTCAGACATCACTATCCTTATCTCAACATCACCATGCCACAGCTGCCCCTTCAGCAGGTTTCTGGAGACTGTAAATTGCACAGGAGGAGATCACCAGTCTTTGAGCTGCTGGTGGCTGGAAGCTGCTAGAGATACACCACCCTTCGATAGGCAGCCTGCTATGTCCCCAGAGCTTCCTAATGTATTTAAATAAGAGAGTGTATTCTGAAGATATTCAAAAGACAATTTACATAAATACTATAGTTAGTATTGACTAGTTCAAGGAGCTCTGATGGCCTAGTGGCAAGGAGCTGTACTGCCAACCCCAAAGCATGCAGTTCAAATTCATCCAGCTCCGTGGGGGAAAGATGGCCAGTCTCCTCCTGTGCAATTAGTGCCTCTGAAACCCTGTTGGAGGGCAAGCTATGAGTCAATTTTGACTCGACAACACATAATAACAATTGTCATAAAACACTTTGCATTTCAGTAAAACGCAATTAGGTTTCCAAACTCGAATACAGTTACTGTAAATTATCAAGACAAAGTTATCATGAAAGAAATGCTCTAGAAGGATTAATTGGGGGAAGTGTATAATGTGTTTTGAATTGTGGATAAATACATTTTGGGAAAATAGTTATATATCTTATGGATTGAATTGTATGTATTGGGAGCTCTGGTAACCCTAGTGGATAAAAGGTTACACAGCCAACACAAAGGCAGGAAGTCTGAGTCCACCAGCTGCTCTGAGGAAGAAAAATGAGCAATCTCCTCTCAGACAATTTACAGTCTCTTAAAACCTACTAGAGGGTCAGCTATATAAGTTGGTTCCAACTCGATGACACATAACAATAATAAAGTATGTATTGAATTGCCAATCCCTATACCTGTGTATGTAATATATTCGGAAAGAAAGCATTATTTATTAGTGAAACTGTAGGGTGAGTCTGAAACCACTCACTATTGCGACACTTACTGAGGTACAAAAGCAGTGGATGATGTTCAAAAGCAAACAATGAGGTATAAACAGGTTAAACAAAGATAGATACCACACAGCCCCCAAGGAACTCCAAGGACCCTAGAGAAGCAAGGACCCTAGAGAAGAAGAAACAAAAATCTTTCCCCAGAGTGGACAGAAAGAAACTTTCCCAATGGTGGTACCCGAATTTCAAACCTCTGGCCTCCTAAATTGTGAGTGATTAAACTTTGGGGTTTTTCAAGCTGCTCATTTATTACATTTCTGTTATAGTAACACTAGATAACTAAACACAGTATCTATAACAAAATGACAACTAGAGCCAGGAGATTAGAAAGGAAGGAAAGCTGTAAGGTATGATAGATAAGGCTCCATGACTAACAAAGACAATCCTTCGAGCAAAGATCCAAAGATTATTTCTTAGTCACTGAAAGAAAACAGGTAAATCTTCTCTCATAAATATTTGCAGTCTTGACAACCAGATGGAGGGTCTCTTTGAGGCTGAATCAACTTGATAGTAATGGGTTTGGACTGTGTTTTTGGAGGGAAAGGGATTTAGAAGAAAGATCTGCCAGAGGGCTGACAGATAGGAAGATCTAAATGAGAGGGCCGTGTAAATTGGGATTTCCAAGTTTGACCTAAAAGAGAGGCAGGCATGTGAAAACGTTCTATAATGGAGCTCTGGTGGTAGAGCCCACAGGGAGTTGGCTGCAAACCCAAAGACAGTTCCTTGCATCTAGAAGGGTAAATGTGCAACTGGAGCATAAAGTAAAGCATTTCCATGACTGGTTTGCAAGACATGCCATCTTAACTAGACTGTCTGGTAGCTTAAGTGGCCACTAAAATGAGATTGGAAATAAATTTGATTCTTTCAACATTCATTTCAGACTCAGCAATCTTACAGGACAAAGTAGAACTGTGCCATGGAGTTTATAGGCCATAATTTTCGTGGAGGTAGATTACTACACCCTTCTATCTTGCAGTGGCTGGGAGATTAGAATCTCCAAGGTTTCATTTAACTACTGAGCCACCATGTTATCATAAACTGGCTTCAAGTACTTCTCTGAATTTTGCTTATAAATTTTCCTAATAGGAATGGATTCAGAATGCTGTTGCTAGAGAATAGATATGTTATTTGTGATAGAAAGTTTTCAGAGAGAGAGAGAATGTGTGTGGAGAGAAAAAGAGAGGGAGGGTGGTAAGAAACTGTGCTGCAATCCCAAATGCACAGGGTTCAAATCCACCGGGTGCTCAGCAGAAGAAGGACAGGATCCTCCCGTGTGATTTACTGTCTCAGAAAACCCACTACAAGTGCCACTATGGGTACGTTCTGACTCGATGCCAAACAACAACAACATATTATTTCATATTATGTACCTCATTTTCTTATATATGCTAAATACTCTGGAGAAGGATGGACAATCTCCTCCTGTGTGATTAACTGCCCTGAAAGGTCAGCTAGGAATCGGTTCCAACTCAAATGTACGTAACAACTATATATATAAAATGCTCATTTTATATATTCTATAATATTCAGTATATCATTATATATGTATACACACACATTTATTTTCAAAACTTTCCATCACAAATAACATATCTATTCTCTATCCACGGCATTCTTAATCTATTCCTTTTAAGAAACTTTATAAGTAAAATTCAAAGTACTTGAAGCCAGTTCATGATAACCACACAATGCCTCTACCTCTGTGTTGGAAATTCTCTATTAGATTGAAACAGTGAGTCAAGATGTTTTCACATCATGACAAATATCAGAGTGATCCAGTTTTCAAAATTTGATAACGTATCACATCCTTTTAAAAATACCTGATAGCAAACTTAGTTTTAAAGTGCTATTGTACCTAGATTCAACATAGCATTAAACCCACTTATAAAGTATTCTCTGCCATCAACTTTGCTGTAACTGTCAGTATTACTCACCTCCCATTATCCAAAATACTATTAAGTCCCAGAGTCTATTCTAGCTCTCTGACATAATAATTCCTGATGTATCTGCTATGCTTCTAACAAAGATGGGTGGAAGGTCATATAACAATTCACAAAACTGTCAAAAAAGTGAACCAAAAGGACGTTAGTGTAACAACTTAATCACTTAAAAATGAAGAGTATTAACTTCAGACAGGCAAATTAGCTGTCTTTCGCAGACCTCTTTGTTCCACAGGTTATCAAAAGTCTGATTTTGTTTTATCCTGTGCTGTAATCTTAAAGATCTTACTATATCATTAGCAATATTTTAATACATAATGTCAGTAAAAGTCAACAGGTAAAAGCAACCACATTTAATGATTTATCATTTCACTTAGATAGGATGTTTTTTCAGCTATAAATAAAAACAACAAAACTAATAATTAAGAGAAGGAAGGAGGAAATTCCAGCTTATGTAAGTTGGCTCAGATAAGAACATTTATATTGACTCAACATATGCTCAAGAGGCAATGGTGTGTCAAGAAGCTGCACTGCTATCCCAAAGGCGTGCAGTTCGAATCCACCATATACTCTGCTGGAGAAGGAGGGGCAATCTCCTCTTTTACCAGTTGGATATGATTCAATGGTACACACACACACACACACAAATAAAAAGAGACAATGGTGATGAGGGAGGAAGTTCATACTGCTCAGAAGGAATTGGTAAAAAACAAGGCACCAGGGGTTGATGGAATACCTACTGGCAAAATTCAACAAACAGATACTGTCCTGGACACACTCACCAGGTTGTGCCAATAAATATGGAGGACAACTACCAGGCCAATTGACCAGCATGTTTGTTTCCATTCAAAAAATAGATTACCTGATAGAGTATGGGAATTAGTAAACAATATCACTAATACCATATGAGAGCAAATTCCTGTTGATTATTCAAAAACAACTTGGACTAGAATTGTCAGAAAACTGTCATAAATACAAGCAGAGTTTAGAACAGGCCATGTCACTGAAGACGTCACCAATTAGCATTGAATCTTGGCTGAAAGCAAAGAATACCAAAGTAATATCTATCTTTGTTTTACTGACTATGCAAAGGTATTCGATTGTGTGAATCACAGAAAATCATGGCTAACCTTCAAAAGAATGAGAATCCCAGAACACTTGATTGTGCTCATGCAAAACCTTGGACCAGGAAGCAGTCCTCAGAACAGAGCAGGAATACACGGTTCAAAATTAGGAAAGGAGTGTGTCAGGAATGCGCCAGTCTCCATACCTTTTCAATCTGTATGCAGAACAGGTCATTCAGAAGGCAGGGCTTTACAAGGAGGATTGTGGCCTCAAGATTGGAGATAGACTCATCAACAACCTACATTATGCAGATGACACAACCTTGCTTGCTGAAACTAAGGGCCTGATAAAGCATTTGCTACTGCAAGTCAAGGACTTAGTCTTCAGTAGGGATTGAAGCTTAACAACAAGAAAAGAAAGATTCTCATCATGGGGCCATTTGGCAACACCATGATACATGGCGAAGAAATTGAGGTGGTTAACAATTTCAGCTTGCTCAGCTCAACAATCAACACTCTTGGCACTAGCAGCAAGGAAATAAAAAGATGGATTGCTTTGGGTAAGTCTACTGTCAAGGACTTCTCCAACGTTCTAAAGAGCTATGATGTCAATCTAGAGACTAAGGTGTGTCTGATCCAGCCTATGGTCTTCACAATTACTTGCTGTGCATCAGAGAGCTGGACAGTGACTAAGGGTGACAGAAAGAGAATCAATGCCTTTGAGTTTTGGTGCTGAAGAAGAATATTGAACACACTATTGACTGTCAAGAGAACAAACTGGTCTGTCTTGGAGAGGGTGAAACCAAGTTTCTCCTTGGAGGCTAAGATTTTGAAGTTCCGTCTCACATACTTTGGGTACTTGGGCAGAAAGGACCAGACTTTGGAGAAGGACATCATGCTTGGAAGGGTAGAGGGACAGCACGGGAGAGGAAGACCCTGGATGAGATGGTTTGACATAGTAATTGGGGCAATTGAGGTAGGTGTTTTATAGTCAGTGAAACTGGCTCAGAATAATTCCGAGTTGAGAGCTATTGTACACAGGATCGTTATGAGTCACAGGTGACTTGATGGCACACAATAACAACAAAAACTTAGAAACCGGAGGAAAGCAAAATGCAGGTTTTGTACATGGCAATAATACCAGCTTCATTTCTCTGTGATGAAAATATTGCTCAAGATGGTCTTCCACTATGCATTAATTCCACCCTTTGATTAAGTTGTGTATAATAGGGGAAAAGCTATGAGAATTCTGATCTTTTTGTCTGCACCACAACAATGAGTCAGGAGCTCTGGCAGCCTAGTGGTAAGAGGCTGCGCTGTAATACCAAAGGTACACAGTTTGAATTCATTAGCTACTTGGTAAGAGGAAAATGGGCATTCACTTCACCTGCAATTAACTGCCTCTGAAAACTCACTGGAAAGTCAGCTATGGTTCGATTCCAACTTGATGATAAACAACAGCACGACAATGAGTAGAGGAAGAGAGAATATCTCTTCAAAGTGTCTCGTGAAAACAAGAAAATTTTTCACAAAGCCTTGACAAACCTTTCCTATTGTCTCATTGGCCCAGCGTGGATCACAGAACATGCTCTTTTCTGAACTAATCATTGGAAAAAGAAGGAGTTATTTTAGGACTGTGAGTTCAGTTGCTGGAATTTGGAGAAAAACCACATTCCTCTTAAGTCAATGGGCTGGGAGGGAGAAAGAGGATATATTAAATAAATAGACAAGACGATCAGGAAAAGAAAAGGGAAGAATGGATATTGTGGTAGGTCTCCAAGCTTTGTTTTGATTTTTAAGTGGCCATTGTTTGTATTTGTAAGAGGAAGTGTAAAATAGAAAAGAGCTGTATTTGGTAATTTTTGTTTACTCACGTCTCCCAATCGCCTTAATGTTTCTCTTTACAGTTCTTTATAGTTCTCTAGCTTCTCTCTTCTGTTATTGCTCTCTACTTATATGCCTGCAGGCACATTAATTTCTCACTAAGACTACTGACTAGTTTTCCAATGTACTAGGACTACATTTTTCTAGTCATTTTTCATTTATGTGTTTTCATTTCATCCACTTCTGGAAAATTAGTAAACTTTTATGTATTTTAAGAAAAATGGTGAAAAAGTAGACTTTCTGTGGATAATTTATAACACTAGATCTTTCGTGTATAAAGGTCTGTGCTTTCTATTTTAAAAGTGGTATCCATCTCTCTAAGGAGACTTCACATTTTCACTAGAGGAAAAGGTAAAATTTAAAATCCAATATACTTGAAACTGGCCAGATTGAACTTTTCTATCTCTCATATGTTGTCGTTGTTGTTGTAGTTGTATATCATTGAGTCAGAACTGACCCTCCAGCAAGTTTTCAGAAGCAGTAAATCCCACTGGAGGAAATTGCTCACTTTTCTTCCATGGTGGGTTTGAACTGCATACCTTTATGTTGACAGTGCAATTCCGGAAACTATCCCTAGACCAAGAAGTTATTATCCAAACAAACAAGGGAACATAGCTTGGTTTCAAATCATGAAAGGTATGACTTAGGGTTGTATCCTTTCTCCATATCTATTCAATCTGTATGCTGAACAAATAACTTGAGAAGCTGCAGAAGAAGAGTGTGGCATCAGGATGGGAAGAAGGCTTGCCAACAATCTGCATTATGCAGATTACACAACCTTGCTGGTGAGAGTGAGAAGGACATAAAATGCTTTCTGCAGAAGGGGAAATAATACAGCCTTCAATATGGACTGCATCTCAATGTCAAGAAGACAAAATCCTCACCACTGGACCCATAAGCAACATAATTATAGATAGAGAAAAGATTGAAATTGTCAACAATTTCATCTTTCTTGGATCCACAATCAACGTCCTTCGTACCAGCATTCAGGAGATCAGGAGATATATTTCATGGACAAATCTGCTATCAAAGACCTTTCCAAAGTACTGAGGAGCAATGATATTAGTTTTAAGACTAAGATACACCCACTTCAGACTGTGGTCTTTTTAATCCCTTGTTATGTGTCTGGGAGTTAGACAATGAATAAAGACGAGGGAAAGAGAACTGATGTCTTTAAGTTGTGATCAGCTCTCTGGTGTTGGAGAAGAGGACTGATCACATGGACTTCCTAGAGAATGAACAAATATGTTTCGGGAAAAATTACATCCAGATTGTTCCCGGAAGGCAAGAGTGGCAAAATTTCATCACACATACTTTAGGCATATCTCTAAGAGAGGCTATTCCCTATAAAGAGAAATCATGATAGCAAGGGTGGATGGTCAGCAAAAGAGAGAAAGGCCCTCAACAAGATGGATTGATATGGTGACTATAACAATGGACTCAAGTGTGTAAGAGATAATGAGAATGGCATAGGATAGAACAGGGTTCATGTTATGAGTCATACCTGATTCAATGGCACCTAGAATAATAAGAAGACACGAGTCAGTTTCTGAAATGGGTGCTTGGTTTTGAAGGGCCTCCAGTCTCTGAGGATACACCAGTAGTGGGCATATCTCCTCATCCCACTGAGCTGAAGGACACATCATTGCCTCAAATCTTACAATTACTACTATTACTATTACTACTACTACTATAACTACTACTACGAGGTTCTATTCATTGAGCACAGTGTATTGATCAGAATTACTCTTCATTGACAATCTTCCAAGGTGACTATTTTTCAGTCACTTTAATCATGAGAAAACTGAGGCCTTGAAAGTGAAATTTCACAAGTGATTGATGAAACTGAGAGTCCAATAATGTCAATCCAATCCCAAAGACCATGTTCTTTCCAATAAGTCATCTATTCTCTCAATGCCAAATGCCTGACAAACACTTTTTCAGTCACTTTCAACTCCAATGAATATATTAGAACTACGTATGTGGTAGGGGAGATTTACTGTAGGTGTTTCACCGGGACGGCATTAAGGTTTTACTGTTCAAAATGACTTTCATAACCATTGACTTTGACTTTGTCAAATGGACGGGCAAGAAAAGAAACAGCTAACAATGACAAAGAGAAAAAAACGAAAGAAAGAAAAACACATGAATCATGCAAATAGAGGTGTATCCACAAGGGAACTGGCTAGTCTTGCCATTGACTTGAGAGGATTCAGCTGCAGAAATCTTGAAATCTCACCACCAGTAAAGAAAAAAATAGAGACTTGCAAAGCACATCCTTTGGGGCCAAAGATTCCTGAACCAACAAGATTGTGTCTACAGGTGAAGCAGCAGCTGCAGGAGAGAACCAGAGACCCATTAGACAGAGCTGACTTTGGGACTGCTGCCCAGGAGAACTAGATCTATGACCCCCACCCAAGCTTGTGGGCGGACTTCAATAAGAAATGCCATCATTAACAAGACTAAGAGAGCTTTGTAACACTGGCCTAAAGTCACAAGGCTCAAGGCTGCAGTGCATATAAATACTCTTTAGAAGCTGCCATGGCAGAGAAATTATATCCTGTTAACTTCCCTGATAAATTCCATAATTGTGTGTATGGTTCTCTGTGATCTGTGAGTCACTGCAAAGAATTTCAGACTTGGTAGAACAGTAGGATTAGTGTTGATGTTAGTAGAGAAATCAGATGGGAGCATGAAGGAGGGGAAGAATGGCTGACATCACGGGAATTGGTTTTGTGTTGTGGAGGTTGTTTATGTGGGCAGTTTCCCCTGGTAGAGTCAATAGACAGTAGACTTGACTGTCTTACCACTACTCTCACTCTTTTTACACTCAATAAAGCACAGAATTTCCCAGGAACACACAGAATTACCTAAGGGAAAATAGAAAGTATTTCCAGAAAATTTCAAAAGGCAGCTCAAGAAGACAAAGCAAAATAAAAAGAGAAGATATCACTCAGCATTTCCCAAGATGAAAAGAACCAAAAAACAAATTCAAGCCTCAACTTGCAACACTTAGAGATGCTATGGAAAAAATCTTTAATGATTCAAAAAGCATCAAAAGAAGATGGAAGGAACACAATACCCAAAAGAATTGGTCAGCACTGAAATGTTTAAAGAAGTAGCATATGATAAAGTGTCAGTGGTAGAGGAGGGGGAAATTTCAAGCTACATTGAAGACATTAGCAAAAAGTAAGGTCCCAGGAATGAAGGGACACCAATTGGCATGTTTCAGCTAGAAGACGTAGTCCTGGGAATGCTCAATAGTCGGTGCCAGGAAATTTGTAAGCTGGCTACCTAGCCAACTGACTGGAAAAGATTCATATTTGCTCCCAATCCAAACAAAGCTGTTCTAACAGAATGTGGAAATGATCTAACAATATTATTAATATCATATTTAAGCAAAACATTACTGAAGATCATCCAAAAATGGCTAGATCAATATATTGAAAGATAATTGCCAGAAATTCAAACAAGATTTAAAAGAGATCTGGTACCAGGAATATAATTGCTGATGTTAGCTGGATCTTGGAAGAAAGCAAAGAATACCAGAATAATGTCTATTTCATCAATTATGTAAAGGTTTTTAACTCTGTTGAACAAGCGATGGCTAATATTAAGAATGAGAATCCCAGAACACTTAGTTGTGCTCATACAAAATCTATACTTAGAGCAAGAAAATGTTATCTGAACAGAGTGAGGGAACACCGTATTGTTTAAAATCAAGAAAGGCATGTCAGGGCTTCACCTTTTTTCCATACCTATTCGATCTGTATGCTAAATAAATCATTTGAGAAGCTGAACTTTATGAAGAAGAAATGATACAGCCTTACTTACTCAAAGCAAGGAGGATGTAAAGTGCTTGCTGCAGAAGATCTAGGACTATAGCCTTCAGTGTAGATTGCATTTCATCAAGTAGGCAAAAATTCTCACCACTGGACCAGTATCATGATAATTGGAGAAAAGATTGAAGTTTTCATCGATTTCATCTTACTTGGATCCAAATCAATACCTTTGGTGCTAGCAACCAAGAGATCAGAAGTATTGCCCTGGGTAAGTCTGCTTTCAAGGACCCCTTCAAAGTACTAACAAAGACATCAGTTCATAGACCTAAGTGTGCCTGAATCAAGTCATGGCCTTTTCTAAACCCTGTTATGTGGCTGAGAGTTGAGAGATGAACAAGGAAGACAGAAGAACTGATGCCTTTAAATTGTGGTATTGGAAGAGAGCACTGAATATGCCACGGACAGTCAAAACAACACACAGAAATATCTTGCATAAAGTGCTCCTTAGAGGCAAGGATGGTAAAACTTTGTTTCATTTACTGTGAGCATATCGTTTGTTGGGGCCATTGGAAAGGTTAGTGAACAAGAGAATGACTTTCAATTAGATGGATTCATATAGTGGCTGTGGAAACGGGCTCAAGTATGTCAGAGATGAGAAGGGACAACACAGTAAATGACAGGATTCAGATCTGCTGTTTATAGGGTCACTGTTAGTTGTGCTCAATGACTTCTATCAGCAACAGTTAATAATATTACATGAGTGAATGTAAATGCCATTATGCTAAGTTTAATAATTACTGCTTGATACTAATGAAACTACACATTGTAAACATATAACTTGAAGGCACTATTCATTATCACTGTTCTTCAGTCAAAACATGAGTGTTTCAAAGCCAAATAAAAATTGCAAAAGGAATATTTCCAGGGAGGATATGGTTTCATTCTTTATGCATATTTTAGCCAAAATATTAAGAAAAAGAAGCAAATTTATCAAGCAAACACAAGATCCTTATCTTAGAGGTCTTACTTCTAAACTCCTTTCTATGTAGAAAGGCTATGACTACTGTAGCATCAGGAAGCAATACCATTAACTCCAAGATATAAATTCCATTGATAATTTAAGTCTAATATGAGCTGAAACAGTCATTTTCCAACAAGAGCTTATAATTTCCACTTCCAGTATAATTCTAAGGACTTAAATTGATTTAGATGAATTATATTTAACATTTATGTAACTTTTTATTCATGAATTGCTTAAGTTTTAACCAGTCAAGATGAAAATAAGAATAGTGAATTTGAATTTTATCCGATTTTCATTCCAATTGTCACCATTATCTGCTTTTCTATCTCCCTACCCTTCACCTTCATAAGGTCAGCCAAGACTTGGTACCCTCTTGATGGCATTGAGTCAATGAGGAGTGAGTGTTCCCCGTCACATTCATCCTACTCCTGAAATGACTCGGTCACGGAACTATTAGTTAACAAGAAGAGATTCTGGGATTCTTCTCATCTGTGTAAAAGTGTGTTAGGCTGGATTCCCTTGAAAAGCAAAACCAATACAGACATATATAGACATATTTCTATAAAGAAATGGGTCATGTGTTTGCAGAAGCAGGAAAAGTTCCAAGTCCATGGGTCAGACCTCAGTAGAAAGGCCTCTCCTGACTCATGAAGTTGCAGAGGCTGATGAATCCAAAGTCAGCAGATAAGATAAGCTGCTCTTTTTTGGAAACCTACAGTGTCCCTTTTCAGCAGGAAGTAGCTAAGAGAACACACCACCCCCTTTTCCTTATGAATCAGGGTGAAGTCTCTCTCAGGGAGTAGTGATAGGGAATGGCAAAGGACACACTGACAAAGGAGATTAATCAGAACTGGCTTTGACAAGCACTGTGGCAATGGGA